>NW_016159293.1:34854-58680 GCF_001687245.7 Rhagoletis zephyria | reverse complement strand
CTTCAGGAGTTCCTCAGGGAAGCCACCTTGGTCCGATTCTGTTCCTGATATTCATTAATGATATTTCTTCTATAATAAAACATTCAAAAATTTTAATGTATGCCGATGATGTGAAACTTTTTAAAACATTGTCCTCTATCGAAGAAAGGTCTTTGTTACAAGCGGATCTGAGCAACGTGGCTAGTTGGTGTAATGCAAACTATATGCCACTAAACCTTCAAAAATGTAAATGTTTTCTCTCGGAGGGCTGTTCAACCAGCTGTTTATTCAATATTAAATTATAATCTGGAGCAGTGTTGCCACACATGGGCTTTTCCTACCAAAACCGGTAGGTTTTTTCCATTTGGTAGGTTGGTAGGCTAGGTAGGTTCCGCGACAATAAGAGTTATTTGCGAAAAATAGAAAAAATGTATCTCCAAACAGTTTAGCAACCTTGTTAACACGAATATTTCACCGGCGCGTTCGTATAACGGCGACCGCAAACATGTAAATATACCTGATTCGTAAGTACAAACACATACCCTTATTATTGCCAATATACAATATGAACATCCATATATAATTTATGCGCCTACAAGTTATCTATTTAATTTAAATTGAACTACAAAGATGTGATAAACTGCTTACGTATGCATATATACTCAAGACTGGTGCGCTGAAAAGGCTTGCCAATAAACCCAAGTCCCCCATTGTCCCATTTATCAAAAGAAGGAAAGTCAACTTGACTAGACCCACGTTGGTAGGACCGAAATTGAGTTTTCAGAAGAGGCGAAGTATCTAGGGGTAACTATAGATAAAAGGCTCAATTGGAACTCAAATCTCTCGAATGTAACCAACAAGGCTACAAGGGCGTTTTATGCCTGTCGGAGACCTCCTGGCAAGACTTGGGGAACATCTCCTAATATAACGTATTGGACTTTAAATACAGTAGTAAAACCCGTTGTTATATACATATGCGGCACTGGCCTGGTAGCCAAAAGCTAACAGCGCTCTTACGCGATATGTATTTGCATATGTAAATCCATATATTACATCAGGGGTATTCTCGAAGGCTTGCACGTAGCGCGGATTGTATGGAACGCAAAAATACTATTTCAAATTTGCAAAAGTGCGAGAGCCCCCATTGCAAAATAATATCATGCATTGGTAGCAAGCAAGGAATTATGTATCAAATACAATAACAAGATACAGCAAAAAAATGAAGTGAGCAAAATGAGAGGAATGGGAGAAATATATAGCAATTCCAACAACAAAACAACTAGCCCAGAGTCGCACTTATCTTGCTATGCTTTTTTTTTGCAAAATATATACATGGGTTTCGACGTTGCATATTTTGCAGCGTTAGGAAATGTTGTTTCCCATGTATTTTGTTGTTGTGTGTTTGCAAATTATGCAATCCGTGTTACGTGCAACGGCTTTGCAAGATTTCGAGAATACCCCTAACGTACCATAAAACCGTCACTTTCATATACAAAGCATAAGCAAGCAAAAGCGGGTGCCACCTTGAGCAAGCTGCACCGACTGGTCCGCGTGGGCATCACAGGAGCTAAATACGCGTAACTGTCCAACGAATGCCCTTGGTGTCACTACAGGCATTCCTCCTTTGTCTATTCTGATTGAAAGAGAGACGGAACTGCTGTGAATAACTATGATTGCCGAACGGTCCCAAGTATGGTATACCGACAAATCGAAGATGGACGACAGGAGTACTGCGACAGGCGTACTTGGACCAAGATTCCACAAAATTCTGCCAATGGGCACGTACCCAACCATATTCCAGGCGGAGTCTTCGCAACCGAAGTATGTGTTCGCGAATGCCTTCGTAGAAGGAAAAATGGGGTCACAATAAATATTATGTCGGAAAGTCAGACTGATACACCTTGGGGAACGATTGTCTTCTCATTCCAAAATTTGGAAAATGGCGCCCTCCAAAGTGCTTACCTTATTAAATAAAGGTTGGAGTGATTTCAGTTAGCGTTTAGCACAATAATATATTTTTAGGTCGCAGCGTGAGTACTTCCGACGTAATAATAATAAAAATAATAGTATATATGTGTAAAGAGACATACATTTGTTAAGCCTGTACAGTAAAATGAATTGTTACACGCAGCTAATTTGTTTTTATTGTACTAACTGTGTTTTAGTTTTACTAAATGTTATGTGGCAACACTGATCTGGAGCAGGTATCCAATTTTGTCGATCTTGGTATCACAATGGATTCCAAACTCAATTTCAACCATCATATTAATGTTACAGTCAATAAAGCCAACGGCGTTTTTGCATTTGTAAAGCGAGGGTCAAAAGAGTTCAAAGATCCTTATGTTACAAAAGCTCTTTTTACCACTTTAGTTAGACCTATACTAGAATACGGATCTATTGTTTGGAATCCCCGCTACCAAGTTCATTCAGAGAGGATTGAATCAATTCAAAAACAATTCTTGCTTTTTGCGTTGCGTGACTTTAACCCCTTACACAAGTGGTCTAAAGCTCATAAATTTGCCTACACTCGCAACTCGTAGAGAAATGCTGGGTATAATATTTATCGTAAAATTAATGACAGGCTTGATTAATAGCCCGGCCCATCTGGCTGAGGTCAATTTTAATGTACCCTCTCGAGTGTCAAGACACTTTCGACCTTTGTTTTTGAAGCCATGCAAAACTAATTTTGAACTAAACGAATCATTCCATTGTTGATGTCAAGATTTTAACTCCCATTCCAGCACGTTTGATATATCGGACTCGATTTTTACTATAAAGAAAACTATCATTTCCACTCTCAATAATTGAAATACTATCTTTAGCATATCCAATCGGCTGATGAATTTGATTCTGTAGCTGAATAGTTTTAGATCTCAACACTTAACCAACTCCTGTTTCCACTACTCGGCACCAAAAAACAAAAAAACAAAAAAAAAGGTTCCGTACGTCATGCGGACTGCGCCCCTCGTGTCGGTTGGGCGGGAATGGAGGGTAAAAAGCCATTGGGATTAATTAATTAATTTTATACAACCAAAAATCTTTTTGTATAAAAGGGGAAATATACGACACCAACTTGCTGGCTCCATCAAGTGATTGTACCATCAGGCTCGAATCATATAACTTACCAGCATGCTGGTACAACATTTATTTCTTTACAAATGAGGTCGAGGAAAGATCGAAATAATTAGAGCCGAAATTCATAATTTTTCTACCATTTTGTTAAACATTGTTTTTTTTTAATTCACAACTGCAATATCGTGAACTTAATTAATTAATTAATTTATTTATTTATTTGGTCTACAGAAAAATGTTTTATTACAGACAAATGAGAATAGAACATTTAGATATTTAAGTATTTGTGATATATTATAGAATAGAATAATTATACATATTAATTTATAATAATAATAATAATAACATAAAATAGCAGGTTTGGTAGCTGGAGAGGCCTAGTCTTCAGTCTACTTTTGTGTGCGGCGGGCGGAAAGACCTGGTTTCCGCTCCGCGCTGTGGACAGGCAGGCTGTTGATCAAGGTCGGTAACCCCGGGTTTCCGATCCATGTTCCCGAAGACATTACTTTGTATGTGTGGCAGGCGGAAAGCTCTGGTTTCCGCTCCGCGCTATGAACAAGCTGTTGATCATGGTCGGAAAGAACGAGTTTCCGATCCATGTTCCCGAAGTCATTACTTTGAATGTGTGGCAGGCGGAAAGCTCTAGTTTCCGCTCCGCACTGTGGACAAGCTGTTCAACATGTTCGGAAAGAACGAGTTTCCGATCCATGTTCCCGAAGTCATTACTTTGAGTGTGTGGCAGGCGGAAAGCTCTAGTTTCCGCTCCGCACTGTGGACAAGCTGTTGATCATGGTCGGAAAGGCCGAGTTTCCGATCCATGCTCGTATTGTCTTACGCGGTCGCGAAAATATACGAAGCCGATTACAATTGTACTAAGCAGTCATAGATATTGTGTAATTTATCGTTCCCGGTTAAAGATATTAATTTATTTAGTTACAAAAAAGCGATTCACGTTTACGTTTACCTCATAAACTGAACAGAAATACAGTTCACCAGCTGAACGATAAGGTGCAATGTAAGGGTTTACATGTTATTTATTCAAAATCTCAAGTAAGGTTTTCTTAATGGTAAAATGTGAGTCGGAGGTGTCGAAATAGTCGTAATGCTTATTAAAGTCCTGGCATAGGCAACGAAAAGCATCATGCATTTCAGAATTTGTTTTACAAATAGTTAGCTTAATGGGCTTGTAATGTCTAGAAGGCCTAGAAGGAATACAAAACGTGATCTGGTTCAGTAGAAAGGGACTATTGACCATCCCGTTCAAGATCTTAATCATGAACAAAACCCCGAGCATCTCTCTACGGCTGTGCAGCGTTGGCAAATTTATGAGCTTCAAGCGGCTTTTGTACGGTGGGAGATTTAATGTCGAATCCCAAGGCAAATTATTTAATGCGAATAATAAGAATTGTTTCTGTACCGACTCGAGTCTGTCAGAGTGCGTTTGATATCTAGGGTTCCATACGACGGACCCGTATTCTAAGATCGGCCAACGTTTGATGAAAGCCAAGACGCCCTTGGCTCTATAAACACAAGCGTTTACATGGCACTTGAATTCAAGCTTAGAGTCCATGGTTACGCCTAGATCGATGAAATTAGTTACCTGATCAACACTATGTTCACAAATGCGGTAGCTATATGATTGAAAGGGTTTTCTAGAGAAATAAATTTACACTTTTTAAGTGACAGAAATTACTTCGCACCATTTAAACACATTACTAAGGTCCACCTGTAATTGTTCCCTGTCTCCTGGAGCACCAATGAACTTAAATAACTTAACGTCGTCT
The DNA here is from genome assembly GCF_001687245.7 of Rhagoletis zephyria. NCBI lineage: Eukaryota > Metazoa > Arthropoda > Insecta > Diptera > Tephritidae > Rhagoletis > Rhagoletis zephyria. The sequence continues at coordinate 53,845 of NW_016159293.1, read as the reverse complement.
GCGTACATCTTCCACAAACACGACTTTGACTCATATAGTGCAAGAAATTTCCGCCAAAATACTTTTTACTTAGTAAATTGAGCTAATTTCACTACTCACGACACCAGCATGCTGTTAAAATCATAAAATTTTCAAATAGGTTTTGAAGTTGCACCAGCAGCTTGTACAATCACACCACAAGAACATACACGGCCAATCGACTTGATGGGCCATTTAACAAATTAAGCAAGAGTCCTAACACTTTTACAGTATCTTCTATATATGAGTAGTCCACTTGCAAACAGCGCTTTGTAATTTTATAATAGAAAGCCATAAATTTGAAAAAACGACTACGACAATAAGTAACATTTAAATTGAATCTTCTTTAATATTACCTGAAAATTTGGATAAATAAGAGCCTTATAAAATTGTAACATAACATAACATGACACAAGATAACATTAATAGTCTATACTACCTCAAGCAGTTTTCTAAGTTCATCAGAAGATGTATACGTTTGAAAGTTTATAAGTAAGTATGATAGCGACTTTTGGAAGAAGAGTTAACATTTGATGCTCTTTTTTCAGAATATAAAAAGATTTTGCACTGTGTTGCTAGTGGACATGAAACTACTTTAAATACTGGTACGTAATCCACCAAAAACTAAAAATCGAAACAATTTTACATAGCGCACTTTGCAAGTGGACTACTCATATATAAAACAAAAGCCGTTTTCGTTGTTCGGAGTTAACTTAAAAACCACTGCATAGATTTCGGTAAAATTTTCAGAGGTTAGACCTTGCATATATGGTCCTATTATAGGTTACCAGAAAACTCGGTAGGTGGCGCTGGGGTCGAGTTATTTATAAAAATCGTATTTATGAACCGATTTCTTTTAAATTCAAAATGTAAGCTACCAGCATGATGGCAAATACGTTTACCAAAAATAGACCCGCTAGGTAGCGCGGGAGTAGAGTTATTTATAAAAGTCGTATTTATGAACCGATTTCGTAAGCATGATGAAAAAAGCACTTGCAAAAACGGACCCGCTAGGTGGCGCTGGAGTAGAGTTACTTATATAAGTCGTATTTATTAATAGATTTCGTTCAAATTCGCAGCGTGGCTACCTGTATGATGGAAAATTCCTTCGCTAAAAATGAACCCGCTGGAGTTTAGGTATATAATAAACCCATATTTTTTATAAAATCTGATTGAAATTCATAATTCGTATTCATTTCATGACAAGCAAAGGTTTTGCAGAAAAGCGACCCAATGGATGACGCTGCACCCGAAATATATAGAAACCCCATGGGGTTTGTTTACCTTAGACGAATTTACTTTTTAGATGGCTAAATCAAGGATGCATTTAAGTATGCATATAAAGACCGTAACACTGTGTAAGCGTGATCTTGCATCTACCTCCGATTGACGAAGTTGCTCGAGGCGGCCGTTATTACACCAGTAAGACTCAAAGAAACCATTTCATAAATATTAAGACGAATTGTAAAAGTGGCGAATTGACAAGGAAATATTCGACCACATCTGTCCAAGAAGGAACTTGATAGGTATATCAATGGCTTCATTTGAACGATATTCATGAGATCACGCGACTCATTTAGCCAATGTACGCGAAAACTTTTCATCCTGTGGGGCAGCGAGGATTCTTGGCCTTCCTATAATTGAAAACGCTCATCTGTGCTCTTGAGTTTCCATATAAGGACTTTTATTGGCTTACATGGTACACCGGATCAATGCTGAAGTTGCACGATCATAGCATAGCACGCTTGGCAGACACTGTTTTTTGATTATTTGTAATTATAATTGATTACTAATTCCTCGATTATAAACACTAATTGAATTAATCATTACGATTACCGAACCGATGTAATGGTTTTGATTAGTAATCGTAATCCGAAGTTAACAGGTCTGGTTTGCATGAATGCAATTGATGCACTTGTTTATTTGCTCCTTTGTGCACCCCATAGTTTTATGATTACCCAAGCACTTCAGACAGACCTCCTCATCCTTGCACTTCATAGCTATGCGATTGAAGCCCTTACATTTTTAGCAGACTGACACACCCATACCATCTTGGACTATACATTTCTCCCATCCAATATTCATTTTGTCGCTTTTGACCACTGCCGAAAACGTATCAACGTCCGTTTCTATGAGCACATTATAGTATCGAGACTTATCTTTCCTGACCTCAATTTATTTAACAATTTTAAAGTCAGCACTTTTTAAAACATTCATTTTGTTTTTTAATCATTTATGAAAGTTGCTCGTTTTCGTACTTAAAGCTTACTTCAAACGCCATAAACTTGGGTTTAGCCGCATTCGGCACTCTAATTTCATAGCGGTCACTCATTTTATTTGCAATTACGGCCTTTATTTTATCGCATTCAGACTCGTTTTGACTTTGAATAACGATTGTACCACTTTTCCTACCGTGCCCCAGTGTTGCCACTTTACCACAATTGTGGTAGATCTACCACATTATGAGTCCTTTTTCTTTTCTACCACATATTTTAAAAAGCTACCACAATTTTAAATAAAATTATTAAGCAACCTAATTTGAAAAATGGTTTTTTTTTCATAAGTGTTGAACAGTCAATTTTCTCCTCAATATGAGTTTAAATGTCAAGAAAATTTATTGTGAATTTTGTGTTAGTTGAACAGCTGAAGGTGCTGCCATTTCAAAATTTCAATTGCGTGCGTGAAGGATAATCTGCACTTACATGAGGCGATTTTCTTAGAGATTCGACATCGCCTGAGAATACGTCTGTGAAGTTGCTTTTCACGACAACATCACGACAACAACACTTCTGTTACGAAAATAAGTTTACGGGTCTTTCTTCGCCGTAAAAAGTCTTTCTTCGCCGTTAAAAGTCTTTCTTCGCTGAAGTTTTTTACGCCTCTTTTTTCGTGATCAACTTTTAAGCACGCGCTCTTAATCGTGTCTAGTCGTGTCTAACGCAATAAAAATCAAGGCCAATATCTCGGAAAAATTGTGCCATAGAATAAAACTGAAAATGCAGTTTATCTACATTTGAATACTAATTCATGTCTTGATATACCCTTTTTGGCAAATCTTTACGTTACTACAAATATTCTACCATACTTTTCTGGAGATCTACCACTGTTTTTATTAATAATCTACTACTAATTGGGTTTCTGAAGTGACAACACTGCCGTGCACATTGCTTATTTTTATATCCGACGGATCAACGTTCTTATTCAGGTCTTCTTTTGTTTTAATCTCGTCTTGCTTCTCTTTCGGTTTTATGAGCACCGTTTTCTCTCTTTTTATTTTCGGCTCTTTATAATTCACTATTCCGCTTTTTAAACGCTCAGCATATGAGGCCTTGCTATGCTGGCTTGATTTCAACTCTTCACTTACTGACTTTTTTTATCTCTTCAAATATTTTTGTACTTTCACTCTCATTACGTACCGTCACGGTTGCCGTTTTGGTCCAAATGGACCAAATTTGGTCCATTTCTTTTCGTTTGGTCCATTGGTCCAATTCTTTTGAAAATGGTTCATTTCACAAGCCTTTGGTTAGGTTATTATCACCCTTTCACTTCATGCAATAGTTTCGCGTTTTAAATTTTTTCTATTTAATTGATAAATATTCCGCCCTATGTTGAATATCGTCATCGTCAGTAAAAGTGACGATACGGCCATCGTCAGCCATGTTACTGTCATCTGTCAAAGCACGCTTCAAAAAATGTCGCGGTTTCTTGCTAATTTCAATTACTCGGTGACCAATATTAAAGTGGCAGGCAAAAATATGGAAAGGTAGCAAAACTTTAATCATAGCATTTAGCACATGAAAACAATATTCGACTTCAATCGAAGAGATATTAAACATCTTGAAATTATTACACCACATAAAGTACTTTCTGATACTGATGTATCAATTTTGCCGCTACTCGAAAAATTTCCTGCAATGGTAAATGATGCAGACAAAATTGAATTCCAATTTCGCAAATTGAGGCTGAGAAGGTAACTTCAAAAACTGTACCAATATATAACGTTTTTGGGATCAAGTAAGTTTGATTAAAAAGGTATTGGGTGAAGCGGCCTTTGGAGAATTGTGTTTTAGTTCATGACATTTTTAGTCTGCCTCGTAGTTCCGCAGCAGCTGAGCGCAAATTTTCTGATTTAGCATTAATAAAAACAAAATTAAGAAACAAATTATAATTTAAAATTTTAAATAATATAATGTTTATAATATAAAATTGCAATGCACTTTGATGCAATGTAAAAAAAATCGTTACAAAAACTGAATTGGCATATTTTCTTGACAAAGATGAATAAACTCCACTAAATTTCCCGATGTTGGTCCATTTTTTACAATTTGGTCCATTTTTTGGTCCGAAAAATAAATTGGAAATGGCAACCGTGCGTACCATAGCTTCGCATAGGTCTTTGCTATGCTTTTTCACGTCTGCAGCTACAGCTTTGATCTTATTGACCTCAGGCATGCTCGCTATCACTATTCTCTTCACTTTCACCGTTTTCGTCCTAGTTAAAGTATATTTTAATTTTATTTAATTTGCTTTAACTAGTGTCACTATCACTTTGTTATTTAGCAAAAGTCAATTTCAGATTATGTATATGAATCGGTAGCATTTGAAATCGCGTTGAGCTAATAAAAGACGATGTTGCGGTACCATTCAAAGGCATTGTCGCGTAGCGGCTCGGGCATTATTTTTGGAAGGAGGTCTATATTCAAGGTGTATATCTCGGTCAACTGCTCCAATCGTTCCACAAATGTTAGCGGGTCTCTTCCACCGTCGTAAACCACTAACCACTTCCGTACCTGGTCGATGATGGGTGCGATGGGCACCAGCTGCTCTTTGGCGATGTTGTCGCACGCAAAAGAAAGCAGATCAGAAATCTAATGAAACACTTTTCATGCAGAAATTATCAGAACAGTTGATTGCTCGACAGTTCAATTCGTAAATGTAAAGTGTGTGCAGAAAATCGTGCTCTAGTTGCTCTGTCTCCACTTAGAACAAGTTAGAGCAAGAAAAATCCTCATGAAACACAATTTTGTGATATATCTTAACCTGACGTAGCCTAGAGCAGCTCATTAAACACAACTAATATATCGTTAGATATTTTCCTTTGTTGTTTTGAACGATTTGCAGGGTATCTGCTCGGGCGCCAATTGTAAAGAAGCGTTTTTGCCGCCCCGGGGCTTCTTCTACAAAGTTGGGGTATACTCGCCGTATCCAAGGTCTCTTACAATAAATTTTTAGTTTCGGGGCTCTCGTAAATCGCTATTTATTTATAATATTTTCTTTATTTTTACAATGAATAATAAAACGTATAACCTTTATATCAGTAATGGGCGCAGGGTTGCCACTTTGGTAAATTGTTACTAAATTTGGTAGAAAAAATTTGGGTTGGTAAAAAGGTAAATTTTTTATCATTTTGGTAGATTTTTGTTGAATTATTTTGTTTGAAAAATAATTAAAACTTTTAGAGCCCGCTTTATTTTTCGTAGTTATCTTTATGTTATAAATTTCTTTCCAAAAGTGTAGTCTACTTTACTGCGTTAATTTCGAACGCTTTAATGCACACCTTATATACAAATGCACATATAAATGTATATCGATAAAAGGCGAACGTATCGTTCTCCACTCAAAACTCATTTTACTTGGATCCTGAGGAGCTTTTCATTGCCTAAATATTTTTTAATGATTATTTAAATAAAAAGAAAAAATGGTCAGGTATGTAATTACACACAATAATTGTTGGCAAAAAATTCCAAAATCAACGCCATTTTTTATCAATGGAAATTGTTAAATGAAACAAAAGAAAAGCAAAAGACCGGCGTCAAAAGAAATTTAAAAAAATCAACGGGAATTTTTTGCTGCACATTGAAATACTAAAAAACTAGAATAAAACTATAGTTTTTATTAAAATAACGAAACAAGTTATTGGTAGATATTTTCTAGATTTGGTAAATTTTTTTCCAAGTAGATGGTAAGTTTTTTTTCATCAGTGGCAACCCTCAATGGGCATTTCATATCACGCTACAGCTCAACTGTACGCTTTTTACGCCTATATGCTCACACGTTATATTGCCGAACAAAAAAACGAGATTCAACCAAGAATCAGTCTGACATAAGGGCTGACTATAATATGAATAAGGAAACGTATGCAAACGTCCGAATACACACAACTCCTGTTCTGAAACTATAATGTACTTTACATCAAGCTTCGTCAAACGTCATTTGCTTAAGGAAAGAGCGTTACTGGTCGCACCTTCGGTACGGAATCAGCTGTTTGCAAAAAATAAAATTATTTCAGAATGGAAGACGAAAGTTTTATAGAAATTTTAATTCAGCATGTGGAAAAAAGAAAATGTTTATTTGATAAAAGGGGTACCTTTTATTTTAATCGCGCAAACAAAGAGAAAGCATGGAAAGCAGTCGCAGGAATATGCGGTAAAAGTGGTATGTACTGTATATATGTCTGTGGTCATAAGCAATAACCGCCTAAGTCGAAAACCCTGAATTCGAGAAAAATAGTTTTAAACATTTGGATTGTAATGTTAACCTTATGGGGGAACCAAAATGTGTTCGTCTATAACTTTTTAAATAGCCTAGATGGCGAGATGGGGGATTTCACATACATATGGAATAGTAGTTGCAGAATACGATAGCATATATAACTCAATTCCTTCTTAAGTCGACTTAGGCGGTTATTGCTTATGACCACAGATGTATGTGCATATGTAACACATGCAGGGTTGCCGCTTTGGTAATTTTTTTCTTTATTTATCATATTTGGTAATTTGGTAACTTATTTTTCCACTTGGTAACTTTTGCGCTTCAGTTCTGTATGTAACGTAGGTCAAAACAAGTTCTGGTTTCACATTCGGAAGTGGGCTGTAAGCGTTTCCTTTCACAGAAATACCAGGTAATCCCGAAAGTTTCGCAAGGCGAACAGTTCTTCGGCGTTCCTAGGTTACTCTAATTGTGTGATCTACAAGAAACTGCTTGATAGTGGCTATTGTTATGTCTACCGAGTCCTTCTCCAGTCCTTCCTTGACAGCTTTGCAGTTGCTACGTTCAAAAAGCTACGGCATTCAGTAGGGGACTTCCCTTTGTTTATGACTGACTCGAAAGCTTTCAGGATTGTCTTCAAGCATTGAATTTTTGAGATATTTTCGGCTACTTGTTGACATATGTATCTGTGTATATTGGTCACAACTGGACAAATGTGGATTTTAGAGTGCTCCGAAATTTTAGTTTAGTTTAAAATAAGTTTGGTACTTTTTTGTTGAATTTGGTACCTTTTTGAGGTGATTTTGGCAAAAAATTAACAAATGTGGCAATAAATAAAAACTTTAGGGGAGTTCACATCCATTTCGGTAGTTTTGGTAAACTGCTGGTTGCTACGTGATAATATTATCAACTGTGAACGTCCTTTTCAGCTTTCTTGTGTTAGTCTGATAAATTACACGGTGATACAAAATAAAAAATTCCACGCACTTTTGAACAGGTCGTATGGCTGGCCGAGTAATTCACAAAACTGTTTTTAAAATTTTAATAACACCCTCAAATTCTCAACTTATCCTTAGAAACCCATTTTCACATGACTTGCAGCACTAAAAATTTTTTAGCGCGGTTATTTTTTAACCAATTTTAAGTTTTTATATGGCTTTAGAAAGAAGCATATTAGTACTATTTAAAGATATAAGAAGTTTTGCGAGCACATTGTAAATATGTGGAACATTTTTGGAATAAATCTGAAATTTATACCAATTTTTATTATTTTACCCACTTCTACCACTTTCTCAAAAAAAATTTCAAAAGAAAATAGTCTCTTTTAGTCATTACTTCGGAAAAAATGTTTAATTCTATGAAAAACCAGGTACCATTCATTGAAATCAATAAAAAAATTATAAAGTTATGACACCTTTTATAGAGACAAATTCACATTTTTCTAGATGATTAAAATTTTCTCTGAAATTACATGGAAGAAATTTTGGAAAAATCTTTAGAAAAATCACATCTTGCGAAATTGTCTATTGATTTTTTTAAATGGTGCCTAGTATTACTCGGAATAAAACATTATTTTCGAAGTAGTAACTAAATGAGACTGAAATTTGAAATTTTGGCAAAAAAAGTTGTATAAGTGGAAAAAATTAACAAAATTTTTGTAATTTTTAGGTTTATTCCAAAATATTTCCGCATATTTACAATGCGCTCATAAAACTTATTACTTCTTTAAATAGTATAAATATTCGCCTTTTCAAAGCCATCCAAAAACTTAAAAATGGGTAAAAAATAACACAGCTAAAAGCTTTTTAACCCTTCGGAGGGCGCGCTTTGAAAATTACACGAGAGGGCGCGCCGCGGCAATTTAGCCGCAAGGTGTATTTCAAAGGTTGACTGCATTTTTTTTTTAAGTTATGTCGAAAAATCATTCAAATAAAACATTTGAATAATTTATGTTTATACTGAAACATATTATAAGCATTTATTTTTTAAATTTTTATGCGTCATCATCGATAGTGGTGTTGGTTCATTCTACACATTGTGAAATATGCTTGCAGTGTTCTCTGTAAACATTTTGTTACAATTAATACAACAAATTTTTGTCTTATTATTCCTGGACATATTCCTGGTTTCAATTTCTGTTGCGTAGCTGGTTCGCTTCTATATAAGTTTAAAAACATCTCCTTTTTTGTTATTGTTGTTTCCGAGAGAACGAAAAATGACACTGGATGGCACAACGCCGAAACCGGTTTGTCTCCGAACCAAACTTGACAAGGGATGACTAGGGATGCAAATTTTGGGGAGTAACATCGATACATCGATGTTTCGATGCATCGGACAAATGAACATCGATGCTAAAATATATCGCCACAAAATCATCGATATATCGATGGTTTTCGATGTTTCCAAATTTGTTAGGTTGTAGTCACATTGAAAGGAAAATTTAATACTTTTCAATTCATACTCTTTGTAATTCAATTAGAAAAATACTTACATATGGATGTATTTCCCTGTATTTCTTTAATATTCCTTTGCCCTTCCTATAAATATAATAAAAATGCATGCCGTCGTAAGTTCGCCGAGCCTAAAGTTCCAAGCCCCAGATTCGTTGATATTTCAACGGGAACCCGGTCCCTTTTTAGTGATTATGTACGCATTTTTAATATCGAAAGATAAGAGTATACACGGAATTTCTGAATTTTCCCCAAAAGAATAAGTAATAAAATTCATGGGCAGTCAAAAAATTTTAGGAGCATAATGGGTAAGTTGAATTCACTAAATCATCACACTAAAGTCGATGTTAAAACATCGCTGAAACTGGCATCGATGTATCGTCAATTTAGCGATTTTAGGAAATTGTAAACATCGATGGCAAACATCGAATTTTGAACCGATATTATCGATGTTTCAAAAATATCGATGCATCGTTTGCATCCCTAGGGATGAGGGAAATTCGTTCCAAAATACGTCATTTAAAAACATCCTTCTTTTCCTAAAACCTAAGTAAATGAATATCATAATAGTTACAATGTGTACGCAAACTATGCGCAAAGTATAATTTTAAAAGTAAACATGACACAATATTCAAAAAATAACAATTTTGTTTTAGACCCTTATCATAAACACACTTTTCCAACTATCTTAAAAAAAATTTGCGAGTTACGTTCAAATTTTTTTAGTACACGGAAGGGAGCGACGCGGCAATTCGGCCGCATATATGAGACACCAACTTTCAAATACAAATATCAACTGAACGATATAACGCAGCAAGTAACAGCTAACTGTGAACCATGCTGCATCTCGAAACTTCCAAAGTCACTAAGTGGCAGTGGCCGGCTACTACAATTAGTATTTGAAAACCACAAATTAAAATTTTTGCGGTTAATTTGCCCCGGCGCCCGAAGGGTTGAGAATAAGTCGAGAATTTGAGGGTGTTACAAAAATTTCCAATCCAGTTTCGTGAATTACTCGACCAGCCCTACGACCTACAGGTCACTTAAAAAGTTCATAATCAGTGTTACACCGTACTATGTTTATAAAAAGCTGATTGGTGCGTTTTTCCTATACAAAAAATATTGTAACAAAAAATTTAATGATTTTTACTCAAAAATAATAAGATAAATAATTTGATAAAAGAGGGTAAGTTTGTTCTTTAGTAAATAACTTAATTGCATCACATATAGGTTGAGGAATTCGTATTAATCCCAAAATAATAAAAATAACATAAATAAATTCTAAATTTATTGCACTAATCTGCCAAAACAGTACAATTAATTATATTCTTTAACTAAAATATAATTATTCTAATACCTGGTCCTTTCGTACTAAGATATTATAATATATTAAAGATAGAAACCAACCTGGCTTACGCCGGTCTGAACTCAGATCATGTAAGAATTTAAAAGTCGAACAGACTCAATATTTAAGCGGCTACACCTAAAAATATATCTTAATCCAACATCGAGGTCGCAAACTTTTTTATCGATAAGAACTCTCCAAAAAAATTACGCTGTTATCCCTAAAGTAACTTAATCTTATAATCGTTATTAACGGATCAATAAATCATAAATTAATGATTTTTAATAATTAAAAGTTCATTAAATTTTAACATCACCCCAACAAAATAATTAATAAAATTAAAATAAAATACATCAAAAAAATTAAAATTATATTAAATATAAAGATTTATAGGGTCTTCTCGTCTTTTAATTAAATTTTAGCTTTTTGACTAAAATATAAAATTCTACAATAAATTTTTATGAAACAGATTATACTTCGTCCAACCATTCATACCAGCCTTCAATTAAAAGACTAATGATTATGCTACCTTTGCACAGTTAAAATACTGCGGCCATTCAAAATTATTCAGTGGGCAGGTCAGACTTTAAAAATAACTCAAAAAGACATGTTTTTGTTAAACAGGCGAGTATATAAATTTGCCGAGTTCTTTATATAAACTTATCAAATAAAATTATATGTACAATATAANGGTATCTAATCCTAGTTTATTTACAAAATTTATAAGCTTTAATTTATCTAAAATAAAAATTTATAAATTTAAAATCTCACCTAATAAATTCATAATTATTTTATTTATATAAAATTTAACTTACACTGAACTAATTTTATTTGTATTATTTGTATAACCGCGGCTGCAGGCACAAATTTAGCCAATACTATATGAAATTACTATTTACAAATTTCTTTGATTAATAAAACTAATTACTGAGACTATAATAAAATTTATTTATTATTTAAATAAATAAAAATTCATGCAAAAACTTAAATATAAAATAAATCAATAATAAAATTTTAAGCTAAAATAAAACTTTAATATTATATAAAATTAATTTAAATATAAAATTTTATTAATTCAATTAATATTAATAATAATAAAATTTAAGTAATACTGTATAAAAATTAATTTATATTTAAATAAAATCAATTAGTAATTCCTCCCTACAAATAAACAGACCACCTATCATGTTTATTTATACTAACAAAAACAAAATAAAAATTATCTTTTTAAAAAAAAATGTTATTTTATTTATATTTATTTATAAAATAATTAGTAATAAATTATACTTTAAAATATATCACTATTTAAATAACAACACTTTAGTAATATTGTATAAAAATTAGTTTTTATTTAAATAAAATTAATTAGTATTTCCTCCCTACAAATAAAGAGACCCCCTATCATATTTATTTATACTAACAAAAACAAAATAAAAAATTTTATTTTATTTATTTTTATTAATAAATAACTAATAATAAATTACAATCTATAATATTTTTTTATTTAAATAATAAAATTTTAGTAATATTGTATAAAAATTTATTTACATTTAAATAAAATTTATTAGTAATTAAACAACTAATTTCATAAACTTAATAAAAATATTTATTTTAATTTATAAAATTTATTTTTTGAAAAATTTCATTATTTAAATAAAAATATTTATTTTAATTTATTAAATTTATATAATTGATTAAATTTATAATTTTTTTTTATTTCATAAAATTTAAGAAAAATATTTATTTTAATTTATTAAATTTATAAAATTTATTTATTTTTTAAATTTTATAAAATTTATAGATTAATATTAATTGAATTTTTTTAATTTATATAAATATTAAAATTTAAATTTTTAATTTTTCTATCTATATTCATATATATATAAATATAAATATGTTTATATGTATATATATATACATATAAATATTTATATTTACATATATGTAAACATAAATATTTAATTGTTTATATATATAAATATCTTATATAAAATATTTCCATATATATATAAATATATTAANTATGTATATTTAATAAATATTATTTTTCTAAATACTAAATATACTGATAACTACATATTTATATATATATTATTGAGAAATAACTTTTATATATATTATATATATACATATAAATATTTAATTTATTAATATATAATATATATATTCCGTTTCTATATTATATATATATGTATATAAATATTTAATTAATATATATATTTCTATTATAAATAGATTAATATATGTATATAAATATTTAATTAATTAATAAGTATCTATATTCTAATAAAAAAAACCCTAAGATTCATAGATCTATAAACATTCTGTTATATTTATTAGTAGATAAGATAATCTGACGTTCAACAATTCTTACTTCTAGTNGTCTCTTAAACCACTTAATAGTAAATTAGCACTTACTTCTAATGAAAAAATTAGTTAAAATATAACATTAGTATGTCAAACTAAAATTATTAAAATATTTAATATTTTTTAATTCCACAAATAGCCCCTCTTGGTTGATTAAGCTTATTTATTATTTTTTCAATTACTTTTATTTTATTTAGAATAATAAATTATTACTCAATAATTCCTAAATCCCCTAAATCTCAGCTTTCACAAAAATCAACTAAATCATTAAATTGAAAATGATAACTAACCTATTTTCAGTATTTGACCCTTCATCGAGAATTTTTAATTTATCATTAAATTAAATAAGAACATTTTTAGGATTATTAATAATTCCATCAGTATATTGACTTATACCCTCACGTTATCATGTATTCTGAAATTCAATTTTATTAACACTACATAAAGAATTCAAAACATTACTAGGGCCATCAAGTCATTCAGGATCAACTTTTATTATTGTATCATTATTTTCATTAATTTTATTTAATAATTTCATAGGATTATTTCCTTATATTTTTACAAGAACAAGTCATTTAAAATTAACTTTAACTATAGCGTTACCTTTATGATTATGTTTTATAATTTATGGATGAATTAATAATACTCAATATATATTTGCTCATTTAGTTCCACAAGGAACCCCAGCAATTTTAATACCTTTTATAGTTTGTATTGAAACAATTACTTCAAAAAAATTATAAAATAATTATTACCTTTTAATATTTTCTACTTAGTTTGTACTTGTAATTTAGTTATGTACACTCTAAAAAGTGCATGTAAAACTGCTACTGAAAAGTGTCTATTTTTCAACCAGAATCTGTGTGAATATACGCATAAGATGTTCAAGATTAGATTTTGAACATGAGATGTTTAAAATGTACACATAAAATATTTAAAATTGCAAAGATTTTGAAATATAAAAATATATTTCCTACTAATAATAAACATTAAGTGCTCATATTTACTCCATTTTAAACACTTTATGTTTAATTTTGCTCTACGCGAAAAATTTGGTATGTAAAAGTAAACAGGCAGTGTTAAATTTTATTACACGGTGTGTAAATTTGCACACATTAGGAGAGGAAACTGGTTACCTCTCTTATTATGCGTAAATTTAAACAAACATTTTTTAGAGCAAATTTTAAACATTTTTTGTGTAAACTGTGAAATTATGACCATTAATTGTTTAGAATTCAACAAACAAATTTGAAATTTGTTCTATTTAAACACAAATTTTTTAGAGTGTATGCTTAGCGTTCACAGAGGTTTTGTAGAAAAAAATAAAACTGGAATCATCACTTAAACAATTTATCGATTTGCAGAAACCCCTCGAAGACTGTTGTTTAAATAAACAAGTAATTTTTGCAAAAAAACAAATTCGACTTCAATTCTCATGTAAAACTTTAAGATTACCGGTAATTTCTTCATGATCCATTAATCGGATATAAACCTTTCCTTAAAAAAAAAGGATTATAGAAATCGGTTATGCGGTAACATACCTACATAAAAAATATATTCCGACGAATAGATAACCTCCTACTTTTGTTGAAGTCGGTTAAAAATAATGAACAAATTATGATTTTGGTGTAAAGACGAAGTCACATTTTAAGATTTGCACGTAATTAAGGTAACTAACAAATTTTTATTTTAACTCTGCAATAAGTTTATAATAAACTTCATGCAATATAAATACGTTTGAGGGCTCGGTACAACTCAATAGTTACAATAACAAGTAATATTTAAGCAAAAAGCACAACCCACTTCAATTCTCGTATAAAAATTTAGAAGTACCGTTAATTTCTTCATGATCCAATGATCGGATGTAAACCAAATTAGTATGGTACCACCCCTGAGGCACCGCCTTTCCGATAGAATAAGAATTATCAAAATCTGCTAATGTGGTCCAAAACTATGCGGTAACATAAGTATATTTTAACATTTCTAATAAAATTTATACCTGTACTAATATATTACCGATATATACATATATATATATATATGTACCGATTTTTTTTTTTTTAAATTTCGGTTATAGGTTCTGGATGGGCTTCTCATTGTCTTAGGCAAAAAAAAAGTTAAAATACTTCCTAAAAATGGAACTGCACGACTTTAAAAATCCTACGGAATCTAACATACATGCCCACATAACAGCGCTGCTCAACGCTGAGAGCGCCCTCTGCTGTTAATTCGTACGGAATATATCGCAAAGCAAGGGTTATGTATACATATACATGCGTGCTTATGTTAACGTTAATGTTGATTCTTATGTTAAAAAAACAAATATGTATGTACAGTTCATGGAGAAATAATATAGGCAATTATGTATGTAGAGTCGTTAATGTTGCCACAAGGTGCAACTAAAGCTGCCTTTACATGAGGCGATTTTTTGACAGGCAATAATCGCCTGCAAAAGTTGACTTGCTCTCTATTGAGGCAAGCGATTTTTGAGTCACCATTTACACGAGCGATTTTTCTTGAGCAATGTTGAATCGCCTAGAAAATCGCCTCATGTAAATGCAGCATAACGTTGCTGTTAGCACTTACATTTGTATATGCATATTTATGTACATACATATGTACGTATATAATTACGCATAAAAAGCGTTCTCGTATGTTTTTTTGTACGTACATAAGTGAGCGCAATATTAAAAGCAGCAACTCTTATCCATCTATTACTACGTTTATGCGACGGAATTCATGAATTCTTCATTTCATGAATTCAAAAATGGTCCCGTTTATGCATAGTTCGCGAATTCATGAAATAAAGTTATTTGAAAAAATGGCAACGCACTGGCGAGGAAGTAAACAGTAGAGTTGTGATTTTTTTGCCTCCTTTTGAATTTGCAAAAGCCGTTGGTACCAGGCAATGAACCTTATTTTATTTAAATTGGTTTTAATATATTTTCAGTTTATTCTATTTGAATTTATTTTATATTTGAAAAATTCCACATAACTTTTTCAGTGTTTAAAATCCCGGTTATGCCACTCATGGTTATTAATCTAAAAACATCATAACCCTAGTAAACAGCTGTTTGTGAAACGTGGCGTTGCCGGACTTGCACTTCACGATTTCATGAAATCATGCCGAATTCATGGTCAACTTTCGTGTATAACTGAATTCATGAATTGGTGTTTATGCAGCCAATTTTAACCCAAATTCATGAAATGAATTCGTGAATTAGCCTACGCATAAACGTAGTATATGTATATCGCAAAGCTCGAGAACGGATGAACCGATTTTTTTTGAAATTTCGGACACCTGCTGCAGGCTAACAAAAATCTCGATATATAAAAGGGGCGTGGAACCTCTCATACAAACCGAATATTTCATACTCCATATCTCTGGAATTGTTCATGGTAGAGTTCTGGAACTTGGTATGGAGGTATATGAAATCCATCGCATACTCTTGGAATAAAATTTGAGCTATTGGAAAAGAGGGGCATGGCACCTCCCATGCAAACCGAATTTTTCAAACTGCATATGTCTGAAAGTGTTCATCGTAGAGTACTGGAACTTGGTATTGGCGCAAATGAAATCGATCGCATTCTCTTAGAGAAAAATTGGACCTATTGGAAAAGGAAGCGTGGCACCTCCCTTTCGAACCTAATTTTTCATACTGCATTTCTCTGGAAGTATTTATGGTAGAGTATTGGAACTTGGTATATATGAAGTCAATCACATACTCTTGGATAAAAATTGGAGGTATTGGAAAAGGGCGCGTGGCACTTCTCATACAAACCGAATTTTTCAAACTGCATATATCTGGAAATGCTCATTTTGGAGTACTAAAACTTGGTATGGAGATACATAAAATTAATCGCATACTCTTGCAGAAGAATTGGAGCTATTGGAAAAAGAGGGCGTGGTACCTCCCATAGAACCCGAATATCTCATACTGCATATTTCTGGAAGCGTTCATGGTAAAATTTTTGAACTTGGTAAGGAAATATATGAAATCAATCACATACTCATGGAGACAAATTGGAGTTATTGGAAAAGCGCGTATATATCTCTGGAAATGTTCATGGTAGAGTACTGGAACTTGGATATATGAAATTAATCGCATAATCATGAAGAAAAATTCGGACTATTTGAAAAGGGGGCATGGTACCTCCCATACAAACAAAATTTTTCATAATAAGTATCTCTGGAAGTGTTCATGGTAGAGTACTGGAACTTTATATGGGCGTGGCACCTCCCATACAAGTCGAATTTTTTCTTATTGCATATCTCTAGAGTTGTTCTTGATAGAGTACTGGAACTTGGTGTGGTGATATATGAACCTAATCGCATAGTCATGGAGAAAATATAAAGCTATTGGAATAGGGGACGTGGCACCTACCTTCAAGCCGAATTTCATACTGTGTTCATATTTAGTACAGTACTGGAGCACTTCGTATGGAGGCGTATGAAATTAATCCCATACTCATTGAGAAAAATGGGTTCTTTGAAAAGAGGGCGTGGAAAAGTACAAACATACTGACTTTTACTTATCTTTGAATGTGTATATAATTCTTCTGTAGGTATATTTGTGAGTGAAATCCTGAATGGCTGGAGGGATTTTAACAAAGTTTTGTGTGTTTGTTTGAGTGGGTCTCTGGATAGTTTGGTTTCACAATTTAATCCGCCAGTTGGCGCTGGAGTTGAGTTATTACTTAAAATATTTTTTATGATCCGATTTGGCGAATATTCAAAACATATATTGGAAACGGTAAGCACAGTCCAATTGCCAGGTGGTGCTGAGGTCGAGTTATTACTAAAAATCGACAAGTGAGAAAAGGTGCCGTAAATGCCAGACTAAATCGACCTGTTGCACCATTGAGTATATCGAACCCTCGTGTGTTACGATTGGCCCAATGGATGTGATTTGCCAATGTTATTATGCGTTAAAGCTTCATTCGAAGAAACCAGGGTTGAGTTGTGCAATGGTAAATCTCAAATCACCACCTGTCGAAAATCCTGAAAAGCCAGCTCAAAACATTTTAATGAAAATTTATTTTTTTAATTGAATTTAATATAGAAACTGACAGAAAAAAATAAATTTTCACTTAAATTACTTTGGAGAAACTGACTTTTAATGATAAGTCCGCGTCAAAAGGCTGTTTCAATGCAACTAACATTTATTAAATCTAAACCATAAGCATAAGCTTAAAGCTAAGTCAACTAAATACTAATAACAGAGTTGTTACATACATATATATGTAAAAGATAAGTTGCTGAATTCATTGGAGTATGTACATATGTTATTTCACAGTAATTCAATGTTAATGTACATCTATATATTTTCTAATATTAGGGTATTAAGGTTATGAACATTAATAAGCTGATGTTAAATATATATCATTTCTCCACTCTCTATTTTCGAAAATCCTCAACCATAAAACGATCAACCGGATTTCGGTTGCGCTCACTTCTGCGAAGTGGTTCAGCTGCAGGCGATTCATGAAGAGAGGTGCTCTGCTCCGTAATGTTACGCTCAGCGGGATTAACAGCGCAAGACGAATGTTTATGTACAGTGGCGTCGAAAAAAGGTTGCGCTGTGGGACGATCTTCGTTTCTTTCCTTGAGTTGGTTTTGGTGTCGTTTTTGATAGCCCATCGGGGAATGTACGATGTACGTCATTTTGCCCAGAACTCTGTCGATGCAACCTTTTATCCACTTAGGGCCGCGAGCATAATTCCGCATGTAAACCAATTGCGAGGGTTTAAATTTTGCGTTGGCCTTTTTGTTCGGTTTACTCTGAGTGATTGGCAGTGCTTGCGATAGCAACGTGCGAACGGCGCGACCATGTAATAGTTGTGCAGGTGTCTTACCTTCAGCGTTGGGCATTGAACGATACGTCGAAAGATATTTTATCAAAGCAGCTGGAATCGACAAGCCATCTTGCAAATTCTTGACCATTGCCGTTTTGAAAGTGCGAACAAAGCGTTCAGCTAATCCGTTTGATGCCGGGTGAAAAGGTGCTGATGTGACATGTTTTATTCCATTTTTAGCGCAAAATTGTTTGAAGAGGTCGGCTGTCAGTTGCGGCCCATTGTCACTAACCAGCGTCTCGGGAAGCCCTTCAATAGCGAATATGGCGGATAGAGCCATAAGGGTATCTGTCGTCGTCGTTGTTTTCAGCTGTGTCACATAGGGATATTGCGAGTATGCATCTACACATACTAGCCACATATGATTAAATACAGGGCCCGCGAAGTCAATGTGCACACGCTCCCATGGTCGTGCGGCCTCCGGCCAGTTGCTGAATTCGCAAGCAGGATTAGATGAGTTCGTTTT
>NW_016159293.1:31230-33480 GCF_001687245.7 Rhagoletis zephyria | reverse complement strand
TTGATAAGTCCGCGTCAAAAGGCTGTTTCAATGCAACTAACATTTATTAAATCTAAACCATAAGCATAAGCTTAAAGCTAAGTCAACTAAATACTAATAACAGAGTTGTTACATACATATATATGTAAAAGATAAGTTGCTGAATTCATTGGAGTATGTACATATGTTATTTCACAGTAATTCAATGTTAATGTACATCTATATATTTTCTAATATTAGGGTATTAAGGTTATGAACATTAATAAGCTGATGTTAAATATATATCATTTAAGGTATTTCATCACAGTCTATATATGTATCGTCACTAGACACGAATAAAGGTGCGCCAGTGTTTCGACGGCGAAAAAAGACGCATAAAAAAACTTTTACGAAAAAAGGCGCTTAAGAAAAACTTCGGCGAAGAAAGCCGCGTAACCTAGTTGTCGGCGAAGAAAGACGCGTAATCATATATTTATACTTGGCCAAGGACTGTCACTTCAGCACTATTCCTCTAAAACTATTTACGGAATGTACATACTATTACACCCGCAAACATAGTTGACCGCGAAAATAAGTTTACGCGTCCTTCTTCGCCGTCAAATATTTTAACGCGTCTTTCTTCGCCGTCAACTATATTAAGAGTCTTTCTTCGCTGAAGTTTTTTTTATGCGCTTTTTTTCGCGGTCAACTTTTGAGCTCGCGCCTTTATTCGTGTGTAGTGACGGTATATTGTATTTCTCTGGAACAAGGATACGCATTCATTTTGAAATTGCCACCAACTATAAGATAAAGTTTAAAGTATAAGATAAACTTTCACTACAGATCCGGATCATTGTTGCCACCAGGGAACTTCTCATGGACAAAACACTTTCGTTCGGTTATTTAAGGCGGAAAACGACCACCAAACCATAGTCTTAGCCGATGAATGTGCCAGTACAAATCGTAAATGTGGATTGTTGGAGAAACTGTGGGACCAAAATGTTTAAATTAAAGATCTAATTTTGGGCGAGACGAAGTTTGCCGGGTCTGCTAGTTAGAAATAATCTCGGTCGGAAAACAAACAACAACCAATGATCAAGTCTAAATGAAAAATTGGGGAACTTACTTCTGTGGGAAGACCACTTGCTTTGTAATCCGAAGTCTCTGGTTTATATCCCAGTTACCGCGGTTGAAGAAGTCTGATGAGCAGATGTTGTGATCTCCGAAATAGCAGCTATAACTTTTATTAAATGTAAATTATTGTTGTTTTCCAGAACATTTTTCATTGTAAACGGCCTCAAGCTTAATAAAATTGTTGAATATAATATTTATTAGGCCATAAATAACAAAAAACATCTCTTTTTTTAGGGAAATAAACTAAGAAGGGCGAAATTTTAGGAATTGGTCGCGTGTATTTTCTTAACAAAAAAAACAACATATTACAAATTTGTAAGAATATTAAAAGTACTTTTTCAGTACCCATTCGTCCTTATGCACCAATTTAATCTTGTTTAATTCTACATAATTTTCTCTTTTGGGTTTTTAAGCAATTTTTTAATTAATCATATCTTTAAAATTTCAAAATCTTTGAAGAAAATTCCTGACGTCAGAGAGAAAGCCGAAATACGTAGTTTTACCATTTTTGGCACCTAGTTTCGCGAATTAATTTTTTGTGTGTAAAATTGACTGTCGCACGGTGTTATAAGTAAACCAATTTTGAATAGAGCTTCTTCCTTATTTAACGATCATTATAACTGATACATACATATTTACATACAGACAACAAAAGATCTCAATTTAACTAACCATCTAAATAATGCTAATAAATTTTGTATTTATTTCTTTCTGTGTTTAGGGTGGAATTCACAGTTGGCAGCAAACCCGTAAATAATTTTCGGATGATAGAACGGCACTTTTTCCGAGACCGGTTGCTTAAAACATTTGACTTTGAATTTGGCTACTGCATTCCATATTCCCAAAACTCTTGTGAACATATTTATGAGTTCCCTAACCTCCCTTCTGAGCTAGGTAATGTATTAAAAATTATTTTGGCTTATTAGCAAATCGTATCAAAGTTATTAGCAACAATTAAGGACAGCGCTGTCTTCGGCTATGCCGAATGCTCATACCTTTCATGACTATAAATAAAATTTTACATAAGCCTAAATATTATTACATTTTTAATTACATAGTAGTTTGGAATCCTAATGATTTTGTCGGTACTACATGTATGATTGATTAGTAAATAGCTTACCCTATGGCCGTTTGAACCAAGACCGTATTTAGGGGGGG
>NW_016159293.1:19018-31154 GCF_001687245.7 Rhagoletis zephyria | reverse complement strand
GGGGGGGGGGGG
The DNA here is from genome assembly GCF_001687245.7 of Rhagoletis zephyria. Taxonomy (NCBI): domain Eukaryota; kingdom Metazoa; phylum Arthropoda; class Insecta; order Diptera; family Tephritidae; genus Rhagoletis; species Rhagoletis zephyria. The sequence goes on along the minus strand of NW_016159293.1, from coordinate 31,142 downwards.
GGGGGGGGGGGGGGGGGGTTTAGTTTTGGGTTGGGGGGGTTGTAGGTGTTCTGGTGGAGCTCCAAGTATCCAAATTTGTGCAATATTAAAAAAGCTTTTCTAAAAATTCTAAAAAAATCAATCGTAATTTTTAGCCATTTGAAACTTGTACTTTATTCTACTGAAATTCAATCGGCTACAAAACTGCATACTCAGAATCTAATTAAAAAACTCGAAAGTTTTACGAAGATTTGTTGATTTTTTTTTTAATTGCATACATTTTTAAGGCAGTAAGCATTTGTACAGATTGGTACATTCTCATATTGGGCTATTGGTACAAAATAAAAAAAATGGGAATATTTTTTTTTGTAGTCAAAAGATTGGTACAACACAGCGATGTTCTACTGAAAAATTTCAACAAATTAATTTTCGTGATTGGGATAAAGAAAAATATTTGGGATACGATTTGCACCAAATTTTGTCAAATACCCAATCGTGTGCCACTGCTTTTAAACTTGTATTTATACGGATGTTGTTAAAGAATGAACTATAAAAAAACTAACCAAAATTAAATAACAACAAAAATAATATTTTAAAACTTGTGAAAATTTGGTGCGGCTATAATTTTTTCGACTACTGTACATTAGACTGCATCACCAAAAAAAGTTTCGGTTTTTCCGGCGGGATTACCAAACCTAGTATATTTTAAGACTTCTACCAAGATATTTCGGAAAAATATTAACATTTACGTGAGCTGGACCGGTTTGAAAATACCTCTAAAAATGGATTTTTTATGAATAAAAATAGTTTCTTAAAGGATTGTTGGGAAAAAATCCCCTCAGATGACAAAACAGTTTAAGCCTAAAAATCTACATAATTTGTTTAGGAAAAACTTGAATAACTGCTCCAAAACTTTACCGATATAGACTTATGAGGTATCAGTGGAAAGGTATTTTCTCACCCTTTTTATTTCTTTTCAAAAAAACTTATTCACGTCCCAATTTTTTCTTTATTCAATACCAACACATCTTAGTTCAACATGGAATGGCACTCGTTTATCTTATCTTCCTCTTTCATATATTGAACGAGCCTATTCGCAAAGAAATTAAAAAGGTGAGAAAATACCTTACCAATGGTACCTCATAAATCTAAATTGGTAAGGTTTTGGCTGAATTATTCAAGTTTTTCTTAAACCAGTCTTTGAAAGAAGTGCAAAAACAGCATCAAAAATCTCATTATTATTATTCCGTAGAATTTTTTTAAATATTTTTATGTAATCTTTTTAAGCTTAAACTGTTCAGTAATCTGAGGTAATTTTTTCAAAAAATATTAAAAAAACTGTTTTTATTAATAAAAAACTCAATTTTTGGAGGTATTTTCAAATCGGTCCAGCTCACGTAAATCTTAATGTTTTTGCGAGATATTTAGTAGGAAGTCTTAAAATATAATAGGTTTTATAATTCCGGTTGAAAAACAGTACCGCTTTGTTTTGTATGGGGAGTGATGCTACTATATATAAGTTGACTATGATTACTCGGTCGTGCTATCATAGTAGCACAATGACACTAAGTGAATTTTAAAATTTTCATTCAATTTGGGATTATCTATTATATTTTTTGTTGTTTGTGTGAAATTTTTTATTTTTATCAGTATTTTTCTTTTAATCAAAATACGTTGAAATAAAAGTGAAAAGAAAAAACAATTTGCTAGAACCCCCCCAAAAAAAATCCTGGCTACGGCCCTGGTTTGAACCATGTCTGTTTAATTCTAACTGCCAGTTAAACATCGTTATCGACGTTATCGACACCCAAAATATAACATGTGATCGATAAAGTAGTCGATGTGCTTAACTGAAGGGTGTACCTCCAATTAGTGCTAACTAGACGGGGTACAAATGGCCTTAAATGAAGGCCAAAACAAAAAACACTTATATAAAGAACCAGTTATGTGGGATAAATTATGGTGGTCCACCCTTAAAGATTTCTCCTATAAACCGTCTATTGATGATTAGTGAAAATATTGCAAAATTTCGTGTCCATAGCTGCTTAAGTAGAGGAGTTACGACGCAAAATCTCATACCTGAACATCGGACTTCGAGGCCGGTCCGTAGAGATAAAATCCGGGCCGGTACTAAATATGGGCCGAGCCCCCCTCCTGCCCTACAAAACACTAGATACTTTTTCAGTGCTTTTGAAAAATACTAATGGCGATTTCGTTTCTACCAAAAATGTTACCTTCTCATCGCCCTCTTCTTAGTGTTTGTGCGTAGAGGGCAAAGAGAAGGTTGAAATTTTCGGTAGAAACGAAATCGGCATAAGTGTATATTTGTTTATTCTCGTAGTATGTGCAGTACGATTTTTTTTTATAGACAAACTTTTTCTTTATGGAGAATGGTGTTTGCTATACTGTAGTACTGATCAAGTGAATGCGTAATAGTCTTTATTGTTTTACTCAAAATGCGTTCCTTTAAACTGGTATAGGCTGTATGCAAGAAACTCGTATCCTATTGATTTTTTGATTTTCCCCTCTTGTGAATAATCGCGACTTACTTTGAAGATAGATCTCCAATTTCGAGTTCAAATCTTTACGATGAAAACATTCAACACATCGAGGCATAATCATAGAAACAGCTTTAGTCAGTCCCGGATTTAGGATCTATGGGCCCATAGGCTCTTTCCGTGGTGCGGGCGCCCCTGGGAGTACAAAGACAAACAGCGGCCACGGGTCTTCTCCAGATTTTAGTTTTTTAAAGTTGTAAACATAACCTAAGTTTACAGGTAAAAATTACGATTAGGTATTTCTATAAATTATAAAAGTACATGCTTTGTAAATTTAAATCCACGTTATATTTCTGGGAGTGTCTATTCGCACTTTGCCAGTGTCACCAGTGTTGCCAGGGTCACCAGTTTCACCAGTGTCAACAGTGTACCAGTGTCACCAGTGTCGCCAGTGTCACCAGCGTACCAGTGTCGCCAGTGCCACCAGTGTCAACAGTGTAGCCAGTGTCGCCAGTGTCACCAGTATCGACAGTGCCGCCAGTGTCACCAGCGTACCAGTGTCGCCAGTGTCACCAGTTTCACCAGTGTCGATAGTGCTGCCAGTGTCAGCAGTGTCGCCAGTGTACCAGTGTCACCAGTGTACCAGTGTCGCCAGTGTCCCCAGTGTCGCCAGTGTCACAAGTTTCTCCAGTAAATTAGTATATAGTGAAAATTATTCCCAATTTTCGCCTGCCGCGCTTTTTCTATCGAAAAAATTCAATATATAGTAAACAGGATTAAAAAATCGGCCGATTTCGTCTGCGGCGCTTTTCTATACAAAACAATATGGCCACACTGGCGACACTGGTGACACTGGCGAAACTGGTGGAACTGGCGACACTGCTGGAACTGGTGGCACTGGTGACACTGGCGACACTGGTTACACCGGCAAAGTGCGAATAGACACTCCCTACATTTTTTTGTTTTGCACTTTTTTAATTTTTACATATGTGCATATGTATATGGGCAAATCCAAATAACAGGTAGACTTTGAAAAGAAAGCTAAATTGTTTAATTTGTGGGCACACCTATGAGCAAAGACTTTGAAGGTTCAACTCACTTAATTGGGACGTTCCAAATTCAATGACATTCTCCGTTATATCAGATTGGCTCCGGTTTTCGAGATAACGGTACTTGAAAATTTTATTAAATTTTAACTATTTGTTTAAGCGAACAGCCACACGCATTTATATTGCATTGCCCGCATTAACCAAGTGCAGCGAATACACACACGCACTTGTATTGCACTCCCGCCCAAAACCAAGTGCAGCGAACAAACACACGCACTTTTGTTTAAAAGTAATTCGCTCGTTCTTAATTTAGTATGCATTTTTTACGCAATTCTCAAATATCTCTTCGCTGAACTTAGTGAAGTGATGGGTCGCTGGCATTTTCAGCTATGCTCAACTTGCTTGACGCATCAACCCACACACGATGCTCAACAATCCCGCTTGATGAATCACAACTCTTCCGGCGTTGTCTCACGGGGCTCTGTATGGCTTTCGGCATACAGAGGTGGGACAAAGGTTACCATTGGTCACAGCGCCTACCCACATTTTTGAACTTGAATACATAACCGGTGCTCAACACTCCCGCTTGACGCACACCCCCAAAAGCTCTTACAGAGTTTTTAAGCGGCAAAGCTACAGCCCTATAAGCCATAGGGACTCTGCATCACTTACAACCATGCAGAGGTGGTAACTGATGGTTGTCATTGGCCCCGACGCCACCCCAAAATATTTTTGCTTGAATAAATTTTTATGTAAATAAATTTATCCTGGTCCTGCCCTCTCACTGAGTTATTCACTATTTTATAAATAACTCTAAAATTTAGCACAATAACCTTTTTTAATATTACCTTAACTATTTCATAAAATGATAGAAATCGGTGCACTATAACATGTAGATTCCATTCAACTGATTATTCAGATATGTGGTTTGGCCTCCAACTTCATTATAAAGAATATGTTAGCAGTGTTTATGATGAATAAAAATAGTACTTAATTTCTTACCTGCTTAACTGGAGGAGCTACATGTTATAGTGAGCCGATTTCGATGATTTTATGGAATAGTTAAGGTAATATTAAAAAACGGATATGTGCAAAATTTTAGTAAAAGTACTTCAAAACTGAGGGAGTTATTTATAAAACCTTTAAAATTTAAGCAAAGTTTGAATCTGGCAAAACTGGGGACGCCATTGAATATAGAAGGATTCAATTAAGTAGGAGCAACTATCAGAACCTTTGCCTAAAAAAGTTGATTTGATTCCTCGCTCGAAATATTCTCACTACAAGAAGGATCCTCATTAAAGTAGTAAGTAGTAAATCAGGGATTTTACACACTTCTAGTAAAATTTTTTTGAGCATTTTACAGGTGTATGTAATGTTATAAGGACTAGTAGTTACAAAAAGATGGAACATTTTCCTTAAATTCGGTGCTTTTGTCATGTGTTTACAACCCTCATAAATGTGTCAGTGTGAACGAATTTTTTACTATGTTGTCCACTGTCGCCATCGATTATGATAATTTGATTATTTGCGGGGATTTTAATGTGAACCTTTTATTCAGTGACTTGTCTAGATCCCCTTTGTTAGATGTTGGTCTATGTGGTTAACTTGTCCGTTCTCACTAGATATGGTAATAATTGTTGTCCTAGTCTACTACATTATTTCCTCGTGTCTGATCTGTCTATTGTCCTGAAATTTGACCAGTTTTCCTTTGTCTCTGACCACGACTTAATTTTCTGTGCTTTCGACTTAAATTTTGACTACCACAGCGCAGCGCTCAGTCCGTCCAGTTTTCCTGACTATCGTTTACTAAATATTACGGATATATTAGCTGACATAGCCTCCATAAATTGGTCTCATTGTTGGACCATTAGCTGTGTAAATGAGAAATTGCGTTTTTTAAATGAAATCATTATAAATTTGTTTAGAACACTTGTGCCAATTCGCACCATTCAAAACCGATCTACCTCATGTCCTTGGTTCACCAAAAAAGTTCGCGCTATGATTGTCAGACGCAACAAAGAATACTCTGTATGGAAGAAGAACCGGAATGACTTAAATTGGCTTATAAACTTGTGAGGAATGAGACAACTGCCTTAATAAAAAGCGAAAAGTTAATGTATTATAGTAAAATGTTGAATCCTGTGCTTCCGAGCTATGTTCTGTGGCGTAATTTAAAAAATTTGCGCGTACATATCAGTGACAGTCCTGACTGCTTACTCAGCCCGTCAGTGTTAGTCGTACCACCACTTCCTCTTGTGATAGTATTTCCACCGCACCCTATCATCTACCTTCTATATTTGCTGGTCAAAAAGTCTTTGGATTTAATGCTGTGTCAGAAGTTGATGTAGCAATATGTATAAACAGGATACGCTCAAACGCAATTAGGGAAGATGGCATACCTATTAAGTTTGTTAAAATAATTGCACCACATATATTGCCTACTCTAACTCATGTCATCAACCATAGCATCACTACCTCGTGTTTCCCCGATATGTGGAAAGTTGCAAATGTANGAAAAGTTAATGTATTATAGTAAAATGTTGAATCCTGTGCTTCCGAGCTATGTTCTGTGGCGTAATTTAAAAAATTTGCGCGTACATATCAGTGACAGTCCTGACTGCTTACTCAGCCCGTCAGTGTTAGTCGTACCACCACTTCCTCTTGTGATAGTATTTCCACCGCACCCTATCATCTACCTTCTATATTTGCTGGTCAAAAAGTCTTTGGATTTAATGCTGTGTCAGAAGTTGATGTAGCAATATGTATAAACAGGATACGCTCAAACGCAATTAGGGAAGATGGCATACCTATTAAGTTTGTTAAAATAATTGCACCACATATATTGCCTACTCTAACTCATGTCATCAACCATAGCATCACTACCTCGTGTTTCTAAATTTTTTAAGCGATTAAATCCGGCAAAAATTTATTTTCAAAGCTATCTTACAAATGCTTATATCAAGATATAAAAAGCCCACACAAATATTGCCACTGATATAACTTATATCTAGCGACAAAAATGACAGCTAGGCAGCAATAAATTTTACCCTGTGGAGACGGCCAGTAAGTGTTTTATCTGCGCTGTCTAAAGTCTTTGAGTTATTGATGTCCAACCAAATTCAAGCGCATATTAGTAAATTTAGTCTGGTTTTAGAGCAATGCATAGCTGCTCTACGGCTATCCTAAAAATTTTAGATGATATAAGAATACCCTTTGACAAGAACGAGTTAACCCTGTTATGCCTTCTTGACTTTTCTAAAGCTTTTGACTCTGTGAACCATAACCTTCTGTGCATGAAATTGAAAAATTATTTTGGTTTTGGGAATTCTGCAGTGCGACTCATGCAGAGTTATCCGGTTGGCAGAGCTCAGCGTGTTAGAATCGGCTCTCAATCATCTGTGCTAAAACCACTACTTGCTGGCGTCCCACAAAGTTCAATATTGGGAGCGTTGTTGTTTAGTTTATTCATAAATGACATTTTTTATATTTGCCAGCATGTGCACATGCATGCATTTGTTGATGATGTACAACTCTATCTTTCAGCAAATTTCGAGAATGTAGATGAACTTTGTTTTAAGTTTACCAATGACTTAGCATCCATCTCTTCCTGGGCGCTGAGAAATTACCTCCGCCTTAATAGTGAAAAATCATATGTGCTACCTATTTCTAAGAAACACAACAACTCAGATGTTCCGCAACTATTTATTGCCGGTAGTTGTCTCAAATTTGTGTCAAAGGTGTAAAATCTTGGCTTTATTATTAACTCTTCGCTTTCATGTGACGATCACGTAAACTCTGTCGTCAGCAAAGTGTACAGCATTTTAAGAAATTTGATAACGACTGCAGCCTACACTCCGGTTGAAGTTAGGAAAATACTTGCGTTACAATTAATGTTACCGATCACATGCTATCCCGTACTTGTCTACAGCAAATCGAATTCTCAATCTGCCCATAAAATTGATGTTGTGTTTAACCACATAACACGCTATGTATTTGGATTAGCGAAATATAATCATATCTCTGGGTGGAGGTCGCGTTTGTTGGGCTGTGAAATCTCTAAGTATTGGAAAGCCAGGAATTGTATATTTCTATGTCGACTTTTGCTAGATAATGCTCCTTGCTATCTCTACAATAAACTAATCTTCCCTAAATCAGCTCGAATAAACGACTTGATAGTACCATCTTTTAATTATCTAACCTCTGCAAGGCTATTCTTTGTCAATGCTATTGGTATCTGGAATTCTATCCCTACCTCCATTCGGAGTGGATTGAATAAAAGCAACTTTAGGAACACCATCAATACGTACTTTCGCTGAACCAAATATTTATTTATTTATTATTATTATTATTATTTTTTAAATTTGTGAGTCTGGGTTTCGCTATCTAAATGTCTTCGCTACATATGTATAATAAGATATATATTTTATTTTTATTTTTGTTTTAAGTAATCTGTATGTATTTTATTTTTACTAGTATTTTTAATCTCTGTTTTGTACTATAAAAGATCTATGATCTTATTGTACTAATGTATTTTCTCTTAATAAATGAAATTAAATGAAATTTGAAAAAAATAAAAATTAGGGCGTGTAGGGGAGCTTTTTTCGATTCTAAAAGTGAAACCCCAGAGCGCAGAAGCTTCTATTTAAAAAGGTATTAACTTTTAAAGTTGCAAATTCACCATACAAATTTCATTGATTCATGGAAGTGTTGGAAATGAACACATATCTATATATGTGCTGCCAGATGATGAGAATAGTAAAAAACTCGCGGGGTTTTTATTGAAAATTTTCACTTTATATTGAAATGCTGTTTTACATAAAAAAGAGTCGCAGGCAGAGTATTAATTTTAATAAAAATGTTCATTATTTATCGAATTATCAATTTTATAATAAAAATGTTATAAAAAATTTTCATTATTTATATGAGTATCGATTTTCATGAAAAAAGCGCGCAGACGAAAATTTTAAATAAAAAATCGCGCGGTTTTTTATTAAAATGTTTCATTATTAATGGAAGTACTGATTTTTATAAAAAAAAATTATTTATATAAAATCACGCGATTTTTTATTAAAAATTTTCGTTATATATCGGTGTATTGATTTTTTTTAAAACGCCGCAGACATTTATTCCCTAATGTCATCGAGATCTTTATGAAACAGATGTAGATTGTTGAAGATCGCTTCATTTTAGTGTACTTATTTAATTTTCGAACATCTGGTAGCACCTTTCTATTCACCATTACAGCTATTTTGATTTATTTGCTTGTTTACTTTGTTGAAGAAAAGTAGTAAAATTATTAAACGCGTTTTATATTGTTAAAAAGTAAAATAAAATACATTTAATATTTACAAAATACACTTCAAAATTGCAACGATCGCATATTTATCAGAATCGGTTAAGTACTCTTTTTATATCAAAATATTGTTATTTGTGAGAAAAAAAATTATTTTTTTTATTTTGAAAAAAAAAATTTGTGGAGGTCGCGCTAGTCGGTTTTTCTAAAAACGGTGAAGTTTTAATTTTTTATTTATTTTTCGTGACATTTTATAGTGCAGCTAAAAATTTTATTTTTACTTGTAATTACTCGGGTATTATTGGGGAATATTCCCTTAATTACATACCTGTCTTGGACAGTTAGAATGGGCCTAGTGCCCGGAAATATGCTTTGGAAAAAGTAGCTTAAAATTAAAACATTGATACTGAACGTTTTAAGCATTGTCATGGGTTCAAACTCGTTACCAGGGGGTCTATAGTCGCTGATTACGCATCTGATGTCTGTTTCTCAAAACTCAAAAAGGCGGTACCAATATGGCGATAATTTTTTTAAAAACTGAGTGGATTTGATCGATACTCGGTACTCGGTAGTTTTCGGGGTCACTGATTACAAATCTGAAGTAATTTTTTTTTAACTCAAAACGGCGGATCCAATATGGCGATCAATTAAAAAAAAGTGAGTGGATTTGGATCCACCATTTTGAATTTTGAATATCTGCTGACATAAGATTCGTACACAGAAACAAGTTTCAACCCATGACAATGCTTAAAACTTTCAGTATCAACGTTTTAATTTTAGAAATTTTTTAAGAAATTGATAACAAAATTGGATCCGCCATTTTGAATCTTAAAAATTGACTTCAGATTCGTAATCAGCGACCCCAAAAATTCCCGAATTCCGAGTTTCGAACCAATCCAGCCATTTTTTTTTCAAATTGATCGCCATTTTGGATCCGCAATTTTGAATTTTGAAAAACTGGCATCAGATGCGTAATCAGCGACCCCTGGTAACGAGTTTGAACCCATGGCATTGCCTAAAACGTTCATAGCAGTATCTTTTCGAAAGCATACTTTCGCGCACTAGGCCCATTCTAACTCTCCAAGACATGTATTAATTATGGGAATATTCCCCAATAATACCTTAGTAATTACATGGAAAAGTAAAATTTTTTTTATCCAGCCCAGTATCCTCACTGAAGTCGAACCCATTAGAAGAATGGGAGGAGCTGAAAACTGTGTTTCCTTTGTTATATAAACAAGCACGATCATATTCACATATAGTTGCAACGTCTGTTCCTTGCGAACAATTCTTTTCGAAAGCAAGAGCAACAATAACCACGTCAAGAAATCGGTTGACTGGCAAACTTAAATAAGATTAACTTGTAATCTTTTCCAATGTATATGTATCTGTGTAAATACTATTCATCATTAAACATATAGTTCTGCTATGTAACACAATTTTATTTATTTTCAGTTCCTACATTATTATATTTTATTATTCGGAAGTTTGGAATTTCCAGAGGATGATTAACTTGTGATTTAAAAAAATAAATTTAACTTAATACGGAATACACAATGAGTACCGATACGATTAGGTATCGATACTTATGTTCGATATTTTTCAGGCATCGATACTTTTTTCGATACTACTTCCAAGTAAAAGTATCGATACCTGCATGGTATCGTTTCATCCCTAAGCACACCTCTTGCTAATAATATATATTATTATTATTATTATTATTATTCAAATTTCACTAGCACTACATAGTACCATATAGTGGTAGTGAAATTTGCAATGCATTACCACTAAAGTGCATAGTGGTAGTGAAAACAATTTGGCACTACCACTAACCATATAGTGATAGTGAAATATTTTTTTCACTACCACTATGCACTTAGTGGTAATGTATTTCCCATTTTACTACCGCTACACGAATAGTGGTAATGAAATGCAGCGTGCCCAACCCTGGTACTAACGTATCTACATAAGTAAAATTTTTAGAAAATTATTTCTTTTTTAATTCAATATATTTTTCTTTTTTGTTTTAACTTTTAAACTTTCTTTTAAAAATAATTTTTTTTTTTAATTTTTTTTTTATTTACTTTAGCCTGATTTTATTTAATTTTTAACATTTTATAGTTTTAAAAAGAAAAAATATATATGAGACAATTTTTTTCATATCGGACCCCAAATTTGGTGTCACTTTTTCGATTGGCTTTAATTTTTTTTTTTGGGTTCTATACAGGAAATATGCTAACACGTGTTCGTGGAATTTTTTTTTCGCTTTTTTCTTTGGAGATATGATCTGTCAAAGTTTGCATTTTTTTGTGTTTCTGACTAAACATGTGCTCCTTCAAATCGCTATATCTCGGGTTCTGTCCATCGTAGAGACTTCATCTTAACGTTNGTGTTCGTGGAATTTTTTTTTCGCTTTTTTCTTTGGAGATATGATCTGTCCAAGTTTGCATTTTTTTGTGTTTCTGACTAAACATGTGCTCCTTCAAATCGCTATATCTCGGGTTCTGTCCATCGTAGAGACTTCATCTTAACGTCGTTTTAGAGCTAAAGAAACGGGCTTAATATTTCTATATATCAGGCGGTCAAGATTGTCCTAAAGCTAACTTAGCTGTTAACAGTTGAACTTTTTGAAGTTGATATATTAAAGACCAGTAAATTAGCGATTTATATACCATCGTAATCTTTGTTGAATTCTCTATAAAAAACGTTGTTAAAAAAATGGGGGTTTTTCAAGAACTATTTTTAAATATTTTTCTTTATGACGAGATGGTTTATTTTGTGAGAATAAACAATTATTTGTATTTTTTTTTAAACTTATGTTAAGATATATTTGGTAAGGTGTTAAATATCGAGTTTTTGCAAGAATTTAAATTTTATTGCAGATTCCGATAGACAACCTATCCAGGTTTAATATTTGTACGGCAAGATTTTTCTTTAATACAGGGTAAAAGTAGCGTTAAAGTAAAGGAAAATAAATAATATAAAAAAAACTTTTTAATATACAACGCTTTTATAAATGGACTAAAAAGTAGAAAATAATACTTCTCAGTCCCATAGAATTTGTTTTGATAACTTTTGATTTTGAAATTTTAGCAAAAGTCATTATAAACAATCTATGAAATTGAAAATGAAAAACGTGGAGCGCATGCAATACAAAGCATTCGATTTAATTGACAATAGTCAAACTACATAACGTAGACCTAAAATTTCTACAGCGAAAGTAGAACTTTGAAATCGATTTTAAGCGGTCGTTATTCATATACCCACATACATACATACATATATTACTTTTCATATCAATTCAA
>NW_016159293.1:15564-18918 GCF_001687245.7 Rhagoletis zephyria | reverse complement strand
TAATAATACAAAGTCTACTGAGAAAATCGTCAAAATCTATGCTGTATAAGCTTTATCTCCTATAGCACTGATTGTTAAGATACCAGTTTTTGCCATATATCTCCTTTATGTACGAAACTAAACCCAATAAATTGTGTTACCGGTTTACATACCGATCACATAGCGGTGAAAATCACTTAGTTTGGTGTCATATAAAGTATATCTTCCATACCTCTGATTGTTTAGATGCGATTTTTTATATAAGTATGTAACTCCTCTATCGATGTATGCAGATGTATTCAAAAGCAGTAATCTGTCAAAGTAAAATTTGCAGATGTTCATGAAAGGTATGAAGCCTTCGGCATAGCCGAAGACAGCGCTGCTCTTACTTGTTTAATTTTCAATTTGCATAGGTAGATTGGAACGCACTAGGACTGGGACTATCCGCCGTATATTCGGATATCCGGTTAAGCTACGTTCATTTTGTTATCCGGATAATCTAAAAGGATAGAACCCCAGCACTAGTAGGCACTTTAAGTACTTTTACATTTGTATTATAATGCTTGCAACAGACGAAATGGGAATAAGATATTATTTCTTATTTAGTTTCAGAAATGATCGCTAGTCCATTCGAAACTCGCTCGGACAGTTTCTATTTTGTTGATAACCGTCTTATCATGCACAACAAAGCAGACTACGCTTACGATGGTGGTATGTTTATTTAAATGGACGTATTCGAGGATATTGGAATCAATTCTCACCAAAAGCCATACAAGCCTTATTACTAATATTGTTCTACAATTAACTGTTAATTTATGTGTAAGAATCAAAAGCTAATAAAAATATTTGAGATTGTATGCATGCATGGAGTTTTATTGCGATGTACCTCCGTGGTCGATACATAGTAAATATGTATGTAAGTAGAATGCACGCAAGCCCAATGTGACCAACCGTACTTCTTTCGGAAGTACAGTACTTATTTTTGAACCGTTATACTTCGTACTTCGCAGTACAGTCAAATGCGAATGTCGACTGGCAGTAGATAAACGACTATTAAGCGATTATCGATTATCGATGATATTTTGAGTGTCGCTTAAACTATGTTCACATTACCAACATAAAATACTTAGTTTCGTTTAAAATACCTCACTAAATTAAGTGCGTTCATACACGCGTTTCTTTATTTGTCTTGGCAGCTTTGTAGCAACCCTGTGTTATTGTTTATTTAACGAAAAGAGATCGCGAATGTGAGTAATTGCGTATATTTTTATATTCTGAGTTGTTTGTGGTAATTTTTTAGATTTTAGATGAGTGATCAAAAGAGAAAGCTTCTGGAAATATTTTACAAACTACCACGCGCGATTATTAAAAACAAAAACGTCCGAACACAATGACATATCAGTTGTGGGACAAAACTTTTTTCGATTATTATCGATAAAATTAGAGCCGACATTGATTTGTTCGTGATTTGGTTCTTGGTTTAAGATAAACTACGTACTTTCATCTTAATTTACTGAGAGACTTTACAAGGCGAAATTACTTAGTTTGTATTTAATTTATGCGTAAATTAAGATTGACCTCTAAATTACGCCAATGGGAACATAGTTTTAGTCGCTCTATTAGCGACTGTGAATACTTTTTAATCTCTCATCCCTCTATTGCGGTTTTTAGTCGTTGGAGTTTGCGTTTATAAAATTTACATAAGAAAGTGGTACTATAATGCAGACATGGGCACTTTTGCCCGTATGGGCTTTTTGGCCCGTATGGGCAAGCGAGCCCATTTCACGGGATAGATCAGGGGAAAATCATGGGCAAACGGGAAGGGGGCAACAAATCTTACTAATACACGTATAGCAATGAGAGCCACTGCACACGCATTCTGGAGTAAAAAGGCTCACTCTCCCAAACGTACGCCACATACACTCCTCGTCATTTGAATAGCTCAACTTTTTAATCTTTAGTATTTACACTTTTAATTTTGTTTATTTAATATTCATTACATCCGATTTTAAAACTTTATACCGAGTTAAAATAATGTCAACAAAGGGGTACAATAAAGTGCAAGTTTCAAGTGTCTGCGGTGCTTTTTGAAAATTTTTTTGGTGATAGTGCTGCGCATTTTCTCTCATACAAAGTATGCTCGACAAAACTTTTATATGGAATAAAATGCGCAGCACTGTCAATAAAAAATAAATGAATTTGAAAAATCGGGGCTGTTTTAGAGTCACTTCAAACTTGCACTTAATTACATTATTGCATATCAGAAATTTTTCTAAAAATATTATTATTCACTGCAGGTCATCCTCTCCTATGTTGACCTTTTTTTAAGAACTGTTTCCAGCTCTCGAGAAAAACGAAAAAATCATATAAAATGCTGCCCAAGAAATGGAAAATAAACTTTCTTTTAAGCTTTAGTTTTTAAAAAATTTTAAAATTGCATTTACCCGTAGAATATGCTATATCGTCACTAGACACGAATAATGACGCGAGCTCAAAAGTTGACGGCGAAAAAAGACGCATAAAAAAATTTCAGCGTCAAATATTCTTAACATACTTCGCCAAAGTTTTTTATAAGCATCTTTTTTCGCAAAATTTTTTTAAACGCTTTTTTTCACCGCCAAAACACCAGCGCGCCTTTATCCGTATGTAGTGACGATATTTTTACAAAAGTTTATATTAAATAAACAAACGAAAAACTGTAAATACTAAGAATTGAAAGGGTGTGCAATTCAAATGACGAGGAGTGTATATGAGCAGATGTGATCACTACCACAAGTAAACCGCGAGCTGAAAGCGTGATTGTGTTAGTGTGCCAATTACGTTTGATTGAATTTGCGTTCGCTTTGTTACGCTCTCGCATGTATTTGCATGTGATGCTTACGCTCTTTAAGCAGGCGCTCACTCTTTGTCCATGCTTGTACAAGAACGATAGAATACAAGATTGCGCCAATCGAGCTGAGAGCAACTGGCCATGACCAGGGATGCTGTTTGGATAGATCCAATTGGATACATTTTTAGACGAATTTTTGCGGGATACTTTTTTTTTCCTATAAGTATAAAAGTGGATACTTTTTTAAATCGGCCAAAATTTTATATTTTCTATAAAGTTTTTTTCGTTCAAAAATAGATTTTCATTAATGACGTTTTCTAAATGTTATAAAAATCGCTACTGAAATTGGAGCGTTTTATTTTTTGTGAATGAAGCAATGAACATATGAAGAGATCTCACCAAAGCAGTGTAATAAGCAGGAAACGGATTTTTAGGACCTAAAAACCTATAAAAAAGGCAAAATAAAATAACGAAATAGGCTGGAAAAGGCAAAATAAAATAGCGAAAAAGGCAGGAAAAGGCACTAGGTATTGCAAAAAAGGCAA
>NW_016159293.1:8106-12958 GCF_001687245.7 Rhagoletis zephyria | reverse complement strand
TATAACTTTTTTATAAGTTTTCACAAAAAACAAAACAACGCTCAAAATCTTTCCAATTTGTAAATTTGTGAAGTTGAAATAACCTAAAATGTCACGAACCAGAAAATGTAAACAAAAGTATTGTGTGACGTCAGCGAATGGGTGGATGCTGTCAAATCGACGAAGAGAGGGTTAGCGGTCCGCGAATGGCGCGACCTTTATTTTCTGGATCGTGATGCTTGTATATGAGCAAATTTGCCAACTTTGTGCCTTCCGCAAGCAATTAAGTGCGTTTAGGGAATTAAAAGGCGAAAATTGTTTAGTTTAGAGCTTGTTTTGTTCTTTGGTGCCCTTTTCAAGGCAATTTTATAATAAAAACGTGATTCTATGCTGACATTGTATTTGACTTACACATATGTTAGTGTTTGGCCGAGCTTCTCCTCTGGATAATATGCTCCAAGATAATCCAAACGCAATATTTTCACACAGTCTCTATCACGGAATCCATAGAATATTCTGCTAATTAGCTGGGTGTGCGCATTTGTACAAAAGTAAGCAATTGCATGAAAATTAAGCGTCTAGAAAAACCAAGTTTTGGAAATTGTTTTACGAATAAAAAAACATTTTGCAAATTAAATTTATTAAATTGATTAACTGCGCATAGTTGGAAATATTTACAAGTTTCATTGTGTGATTACTTAAAATATTTGAACATACAGCTTTATATGCGAAAATACCATTAAACACAGCAACACAAAATTGGTATTTTTTTTTGGTGGGGAAAATTGCGCTATTTTCAGTATTTTGGGGCTTTTTTAAATAAAAAACTTGGCGATCAGGGCTGCCAACTTGGCTCAAACCGTGCCATTTTTGGCACTATTTTACTTGAAATGGCACTGAATTTTTCAATTTTGCACAAAGTGCCAAAATGGCACTTTTGAAAAAAAGCCAAATTTAAATACATTTTTGTGAAATCCTTTGCGTGTACTTCTTTTTCTCAACTAAAATTTTCTAATTTCTATAGTGTATACAACTGGTTTATCTTACTTTGACATTGGGCTTTTGTTTTAATTTGTCTAATTTTAATGCTAATGGGAAGAACTAAAGAGAATGACACCTTTTTTGGCACTTTTAATTTTCTATTTGGCACGTTTTAGCACTTTTTTATCCTCAATATGGCACTTCATAGCTATGTATGTTTGGCAGCCCTGTTGGCAAATTTGATCACTAGCTGACCTTCACCGAGCGCTCTTTGCTGGGTTCGGACTACAAAAATGGAAGTAAATATCAAGTATTCGTAGTAGATGTGCATTTCTTATCTTTATAAAAAACAATTCATTTCTCCTCGTATCCTTGTACAAATAAGGAGCTAAAGCGGCCTTATAAGGGTCGATATCTGTAGACTGGAAAATCGACCAGCTAGTGGTTGAGATGTCATTTACACGGGTCGATTTTGGTTGAACGACAAAAATCTACTAGAAAATCGACCCGTGTAAAGGCGCCTTAATCCAGCGAGCAATTATCATTAAAGTTAAAATGCCTTGGTTAAAATTAATAAAAAGTTATTTCATTCCTTCTTTACCGGGACAATTGTTACATCGGTGGGCAACGACGCAATTACAGAACTTTAGACAGAGCAATATTTTTCGATCGGGTTCAAATTGGGCGATTGTGAGGGCCTATTCACGAATTCAAGTGTATTTGCAAAGTTGCTGTAGCTCACCAATGTAACAATCGTGTCGATAAAAAGGTAAAATATAACTTTTAGTTTGCTATTAAAAACCCCACCTCCTTTCTATTTGAAGAGTAAATTTGTTGATGCAACAAAACGGAGCAAATTTTCAGTTGAGCGAGGTAGAGGACTAGGTTTCAAATTTTTTCGACAAAACGGAACAAATCTACTCCTATTGGAGCGAAGTCCGAACGATGGCTTATTGTGTATACGAGAAAAATGCACGATCCAGAAATTAAAGGTCGCGCCATTCGCGGACCGCTAACCCTCTCTTCGTCGATTTGACAGCATCCACCCATTCGCTGACGTCACACAATACTTTTGTTTACATTTTCTGGTTCGTGACATTTTGTTATTTCAACTTTACAAATTTACAAATTGGGAAAATTTTGAGCGTTGTTTTGTTTTTTGTGAAAACTTATAAAAAAGTTATACAGTGTACTCGCGAAAACTCGAACACACGATAACTCGAACATTCGGAAACTTGAACTTTTTTTTTTCTCCATTGACTACTTTAAAACTCGAACAAAATGTACCTACTCTAAAACTCGAACAATTATTTTCTTTTTTCATGGAAAAACATGTGAGAAACTGTCGTTTTGCATGTGCTGTAACGGCCGATATTCAAATTATTGTCGTTATGTGCGTCTTTTGTTTCATTCTAAGGCGCCGCACTGGCTAGGTTTCTTGCTAATTACGGAACTTTTCTTTTAAATTGATTGATATTTGTCAGTGATACACGGGATTTTGCGCGGTTAAGATCAAATTTATTTGCGTTATATAATGGGACGAAAACTAATCGTTTTGAGCTTAGTGGTTTTTAATACAACGCAGCAAGAATTATCCTATAAATGGATTAATTTTGAAAGAGAAAGCTAAGGAGTTACATGCCAAATATAGCGAGAATGGCTCAACATTCTTTGCCAGCGATGGATGGCTACAAAATTTAAAAAAAATGNAAAAAAACGGCATGGCATACGATTGATTTCAATCTCAGGGGAAAAACTATCCTCGCGACCAGAGTTAGTGGAGCCTTTCAAAACTCAGTTACAAGCTAAAATTCAGGAGCTTGAACTATGCCCAGAACAAATTTACAACGCAGATGAATCCGGGTTATATTGGAAGCTCCTTCCGGGAAAATCATACGTTTCTAGAATGGAAAAGCAGGCACCGGGAAACAAATCTGAAAAAGAGCGCATCACATTTCTGGCGTGTGCGAATGCTACTGGGAAACACAAGGTTAAAATACTTGTCATTGGAAAAGCCAAAAATCCGCGTGCATTTAGGCATTTTAACTGCCCAGTGGAGTACCGAAGCTCAAAATCAGCCTGGATGACATCAACTCTGTTCCAAAATTGGTTTCACTTTTCGTTTGTACCACAGGCAAGTTCGCATTTGACTACAAACTAATACACCATTTAAAAAACCTATTTTTTTTATTACATAGGTCAAAACTTATTTAAAAAATATAGGACTACCTGAAAAGGCGTTACTTTTGCTTGACAATGCACCTTCGCATCCAAACGAGGACACGTTAAGATCCGAAGATGGTTTAATTCGGGTGATGTTTATGCCGCCGAATGTAACTCCTTTGATTCAACCAATGGATCAAAACATATTGCGTTTAATGTTAATAACAAAGCTACATTACCGAAATTCTCTCTTTGCAGNATATTGCGTTTAATGTTAATAACAAAGCTACATTACCGAAATTCTCTCTTGGCAGCTAACTATTTTCTCCGATGATTGCGACTTGATCCAATCATTAAAAAAAATTAGCTTGAGAGATGTTACATTTTTGGATAGAGCTTGGAATAAATTGAGTCAGGAGACGTTGGCGAAATGCTGGACAAATATTTTAAACTTTGCAAGCCTGAAAGACGATGACGACGATGACATTCCACTTAGTGTCTTGAAAAACCAAATGGAAGCTGAAGCTAAAAGTATGGAAAAAGAAGCTGCCGAAATTCTCGAACACTTAAATCCTGAGGTAGTTATGGTTTTGATGTAAATAAAAAACACACGATAACAATAATAAATATTTATTAGGCTACTTTCACAGAAGAAGAAATAAGAGACTGGAAAACGACGACTTGATTGAAGAGGATCATATTGAAGCTATAGAAGAAAGCGATTCCGAAGATGAAGTTGAAGCTACAGGTGGAAATGAACAAGAACGCATAAGTTCATCCGAAGCCGTAACAATTTTCAACAAAGCTATAGCATGGGCAACTGCTGAAAAAATTAGCACGAGAAAAGTTAATGTGCTACAATCACTGCGCGAAAAGACTGTATTGAATGCGGTAGAAAACAAGAAACATCAAACCAAGATCACTGCTTTTTTTTCTAATAATTTGTAAGCAACATTCATATTTGCTAACATTTTTTATTAAATAAACTGGCAATGAACTACAAAACATGAAACCAGAGAATCTCTTTGATTAACTATGCCATAAAAATGGACAGGGTATGAAAACTGTTAAAACGAATACATACAAATATATTAAAAATACATAACGTTCGAAAACTCGAACATTTCGATAACTCGGACAGGGCTGGTTTTCATTAGTTCGAGTTTTCTCGAGTGCACTGTAAATTAAAGAAAAAAAATGAGGTGTGCAGTGGTTAATTGTGCTAGTGTTAGTGCCAAACGATCTGGGTGCAGTTTTTTTACTTTTCCGGCCGACATTGAGTTGGTGGAAAAGTGGATCCAGTTCTGCCGGAGACCAACGGATTTCAACGCCCGAACCAGCGTCATCTGTGTAAAACACTTCACCACTGATGACTTCGAGAACGAGCTACCTACGAGAACCTATAAATTGAATCCGACATCAGATCACATGCAATAAACGACAACATTTCATTATGATGTATTTTTTATTTATTTGTTATTTGAAAATATAACACGTTCCCCTGATAAAGCTTTTTATTTATACATACTGACCTTCTGCTTCCTACCGGAAATGTTAAGCCGTATGCATAAAAACTAAGCAATTGCTTTTTTCTTGAAATTGCATACCTTTCACTTAAATTTGTTTGAACATAATATTTGAATTATTAATAAACAAGCACATGTACTTATTGCCAATAACAATTTCTATTTTATTTAGTTTTAAACTTTTCTTTATATATTTATGATTA
>NW_016159293.1:4676-5855 GCF_001687245.7 Rhagoletis zephyria | reverse complement strand
CTTGTACATGTGTTACCCACAGGACCGCGACTTTTCTTTGATCCTGTTTGTGGACAAACAGCGGCTAAAANTTCGACTGTTTTTCACTTAACACTTGTACATGTGTTACCCACAGGACCGCGACTTTTCTTTGATCCTGTTTGTGGACAAACACCGGCTTAAATAGGCGTTGGTGTTTGGGGTAAAAACCGTCGTGATCCTCTAGGTGTTGGATCGAACCTACGGTTTCCCGTATTTAAGTCAAACGAAACTTAAAACTACCTCTACGTGCAGGGGTAGATCGAACATGCTTTACAGTTTGTCTGTTTATTGCGGTTCTTAGTAACGCAGCATATTGATTCTTGCTAAGGTATAGCAACATTATGGATGTTGCTAATAGTTTAGAGATTTTATGGATGTCTCTAAGGTGTTTTGTTGCATGTGCCACAGGCTGGGGTTACAGGCTCGCATCCGCCGATGGTGCCTGCACCATGGAGCGTGTGAGAAAAAAAATTCGAACGCCGCCTGTATCCTCTCTTTTACTGTTTTGATTGATTCCCCTTATTGTTCCTCGTGCCCAATGTGTGGCCTCGACCCACGACCCATCGCCGGCTTAACCCAAATACGCTTTATCCTTACTCTAACATTGGGAAATAAGTAAATAACAAAAAAACTCATTGGACAAACACTAAGCTATGTACACGAAGTTGTATACCCGGACTTACACTGAAAACATGAAGTTAACTAACGAAAATATCTTTTGCATGGTATATGCCTAATCTCTTTCCAGACGAGTCCCCTAATTCATACAATGAATTTCCTATTGTACGTAGGACTACGCACTGGATGTGTCTTGGTGCGAGCTTGGCGTTATAATTATCAACACGTGAACTCTGCTTGAAATTGCGGCGATATACCAATTGTCCCACTGCGAAATTTACCTCTTTTGTTCTCAAGTTGTACGTTTTCTCTCCTGCCGTATGTGCTCGTTTAAGCTCTTCCGTTATTTGGTTTCTTATAATTTGTTGCTTGTACACTCCCACGTCCACGGTACAGTCTGAGTCCTTGACAGAGCCTAACTTGCGCAGGACATCGTACGCGGCGCCGTGCTGTACCATCGGGATTCCGAAAACCGCGTAGTAAGGGGTTTTGCCTGTCGCGGCATGTACTGCGCTCCTCAGGGCGAAGGCGGCATCGCTT
>NW_016159293.1:0-2909 GCF_001687245.7 Rhagoletis zephyria | reverse complement strand
TGTGTTGGTCCCAGTTCTTTTGGTTCTCCCCAATGTAGGACCTAATAATTTGAAGCACTGAGCGGTTAACCCTTTCAGCTGCGTTTGCTTGGGGAGAGTAGAACGCCGTTCGTATGTGCCTGACACCATATTTTTCTAGAAATGTGCGAAAGGCCTGTGCCACAAACTGCTTGCCATTGTCCGAATGTATGAACTCAGGTACTCCAAAAACGTGGAACACCTCGCGCTCGAGAAATTGAACGACTTTAGCCGTTGTTGCTTGCGTCATCGGTTTTAAAAACACAAATTTGGAAAAATGATCTAAACAGACAAACATAAACACATTTCCTTCCTTCGTACGAGGATATGGTCCCATAAAGTCAACGTATAGACGTTGGAAAGGGCGCTCGGTGATTTGTTGGTTGCCCATCGGCGGCTTTCGGAAAACGTTCTGAGATTTGCTACCTTTACATGTTTCGCAACTTTTTGTCACTTTTTGTACATCAGCAATCATCCCTGGCCAATAATACTTTACACGAATTCTGCACAGTGTTTTGTGGATTCTCCCATGACCTGCTGAGGGTGAGCTGTGCGCAGCTTGCACTAAACCCATACGCATCTCAGACGGCACCCAAAGTTTCCTGGTATGGTCTTCTTGCAGTTCATCCCCCCGGTTGAATTGCGTCCTTTTGTAAACGAATCCGTCTGATACACATTGGTCCGGTAGTCTGTCATCGTTGTTAGTTATAGTGTCTTTCAACTCCAGGTACTCGTCGGAGTTAAAGTACGGTGAGTCTAGCGATACGTCCAGAAGCCTCTCGGTTTGTTTTAGTTCTTCGATATTCATCCGTGATAAGGTGTCTGGCACCACATTTTGGGAGCCCTTGCGGTGTTGGATATCGAAATGGAATGCTTGCAGCTTCAGACTCCATCGTGCTAGTCGCCCACTCAAATCTTTTTGCTGCATCAGCCACTTAAGACTGGCGTGATCTGTAATGATGGTGAAGGGTAACCCTTCAACGTAGGGACGGAAGCGTTTGACGCTCAATACAACTGCATAGCATTCCAATTCTTTTACACTATAATTCCTTTGAGCCTTGTTGAGTTTCGCGGACATATACGCTATCGGTCGTTCGTTACCGTCCTCGTCCAGTTGAAACAGTACGCCCCCAACCCCTTCAGTCGATGCGTCACATTGTATGTAGAATCGTCTGTGGAAGTCCGGGTGTACTAGTACAGGCGCTGATATAAGGCTCTGTTTTAATAGTTCAAACGCTGTTATTGCCCCGTCTGTCATATTGAATTTCTTTATCTTGTCCTTGGTTAAGCACTCGTGTTGTGGTGCTGCAATCGTCGCATAATTATGGATGAACCTCCGATACCATCCTGGCATGCCCAAGAAACGCCTGAGTTGCTTTGGGGTTTTTGGTTGGGGGAATTCCTTCATAGCTGCTACCTTGCTGGAATCTGTGCGAATACAGCCGTCACCCAACACGTATCCCAAGTAGCGTACCTCTCTGTAGCAGAATTTGATCTTTTCGACGTTTATGGTTAGTTTGGCGTCCCGTAAACACCGAGCGACCCTTTCCAATAAAGACACATGCGATTCAAAATCTACGGAATATACTAAGAGGTCATCTAGGTATACAAATACACAATCACGAAGAGCAGCCGGTATGACTTTGTCCATTAAACGACACATGCGTTGCGCGGCGTTGCAGAGCCCAAATGGCATTACCATGAATTGGTACAAGGGTTTACCCGGGACGGTAAATGCGGTCTTCTCCCTCGACTTTTCCTCAAGTGGTATCTGCCAGAATGCATCTTTTAAGTCGATGGCAGATATAAAACGCGTGTTTTGTAACCTACTAAGAATGCCATCAATGTGTGGCAGAGGCGTCTTTAATGGTACGTTCATTTACCTTTCTGGCATCTAGGCAAAGCCTATTTTTCGTGCCTTTGATAACTAGTGAGACAGGAGAGCTCCAGCTGCTGTTACTTTCCTCAATGACCCTCATACCTAGCATCCTATCCAACTCCGCGTATACCAATTTTTGAATTGCTGGTGAGATCGGATAATGCCTCTGTTTCACGGGCAAATTTTCATTGGTTACTTCGATTACATGTTCTTCAACATCTGTACGGCCTAACCCTAGCACTGAGAAAGAGGGAAACAACGCCTTGGTCTTTTCCATAATCTCATCTTGGTCTGGAGTTAACGTATGCTGCACGGCTTCGAAGGAGAGGTCACCTTCGGCGGACACGAGCTCTGAGACGGTCTTGGCGCAACTAATTTTATTCGCGCCTCTAGTTACAATATCCATTTTGAAGGCATGCCAAAAATCTACCCCCAGATAAACTTCTTGGGTTAAGTCTGGCACTATTAAGAACTCCAGTTTTCTTATTTTACCATCCCATGTGATTGGGAGTGATATTACCCCATCTACAGGAGTTTCCCCGCCGTTCGCTGTGCGAATGTTTTGGCCGGAGATACGCGTTATCTCACTTTCCCTACCTTCTAGAATTTTCATAGCGCCTTTTCCTAAGCAACTTGCGCATGCCCCCGAGTCCAGTAAAGCTAACACTTCATACCCATTGATACTGATTTGTGCAAAAAAACGATTGTCGCCTTTCACGGTAACTATGGTTGCTACTATCTTCTTTTGTATTCTTTTCATGTTACGTTGTTTTTCGCGCATCTTTTGTATCTTTTTATAATTTCTGTCTCGTTTTTTCTTAGTTAAAGCTTCCATAAAAATACGTCTTCTTGCTTCTTCATATTTAATTTTTCGCCTATGTAAACTTTCTTCGATACCTTTAAATTCACTATTTTTCGCTTCATTTTCTTTTTGATTATTTTCACGTTTAAGGATTTTAATTTCTACCTTGGATTTTAATTTCGTATCTACACTTCCGGATTTCGGACAGAG
>NW_016159292.1:21126-90725 GCF_001687245.7 Rhagoletis zephyria | reverse complement strand
CGGCGTTTCCAGACGCGCCGGCGTCGCCGCCGCCGCCGATTCTTTTTGATGTTGAACACGCCGCCGCCGCAAAGCCTGTCGGCGTAAACCTCTAATCTCTAGCCACACCAACTTTCCGCGAATATTTGCCGCAGCATTTTCATTCATTTATGAAGGAGAACGACAGCAGTGAACCTTCGCGAAGGCATCGCTGCCACTTATAGCTACATATATGAACGCACGCTGTTTGGTCCACCAATACATACGCGTACGAACAACAGCGGAAATTTTTTCTACCTAACATTCGCGAACGCGAACTATCTGGACTGGTTTTATGCTTCACGTTCGCGAAGGAGAATCAATACAGAATATTTGATACGTTCACCTTCGCGTATAAAATCATAAATGTATGTTCGCGAAGATTCATATATGAATATTTCCGAACCCTGGTTGAAACCATTTGTATTCATTCACTTCAAAACGTGGAAATATCAGTGTGAGCAAATGGTTGTGTGTTGCGTCGTCCCCGCAGGAAAATTTGAAATCATGAAATGGTGAGGTTACGCTTGAAATTTTCCAATTGGAATTTGAATTTGGTCTTATAGTTCATTTCCACCAAATCCTTAACTGCAGTTTATGCCTATTGCAACAAGGAGATTACAACTCGAAGGGAAAAGCAAAAACTAATAAACAAACCTTACCACTCACCCTATGTTGAAATTCTTGGAACTTATCTGAGCTCTTAACTGCAGTTAAACCTCTGGAATGTGCCATTAAGCTTCCTCTCTGCACCTAATACCCCTCTAAAGGGTGTCGAAACTAGAACTGATACAGCGGAGGTTAAAATCAAGAGCGATAAGATAGTATTTATTAAATCTATTTCTACAGAAACAAGTGCGAAAATTCTGGTTAGATAGGCTGGAGAAGAGCCAGCTAGAGAGAGCGTTAACCCAACACCTTTTTCGGCTGATGAGAAAACTACATAGACTTCGCCGGTTTGGAATCCCATTTCATATCCAGCCGGGATGACGCCTTTGGCACTGCGTAATAGTCTAGAGGTTAGACATTTTTCTTTAACTTCTTCTTCGTAAGTGCCAGTCGTTCCTCCTTCTAGCTAGCCGGTAGTGATGTGCGGTTCCGAGTATTTAAATAACTAGTTCTGTCGAGTCCGGTTCCAAGGAGAACCGGGAATTCGGACCGTGTAACGTTTCCATTAAAAAAGATAATTTTTTCGATGTTGCCAGGCTGATATCTTCATATTTAGACTTTATGACAAGACAACTGACACAGCCATGTGGCTTAATCTTTCTTCTTATACTGGGCATCAATCAACTTTTTCCGTTCATGATGGTGATGTCAGCCTAAGTCTTCTTGAGAATATTACGTGGTAGGGCCGAGGCACCTTCCCCTTTATGGGTCCAGAAATTTCATGTGCATGTTCTTTTGCTTTAAACGTTCGCCGTGGTCGTCATCAAAAGAAGACACTCTCACTAAGGTGGGGTGGCGGGTCCCAAGACCAGCGTACAACCAAAACCTGGGAAAATTTTCTGAATGCCCTTAATAAATGAGAGATCTGCCCAAAAATATGTATCGGCTCTTGAGGAACTTGTCACTCATGCAGACGATTTCATAGTGCATCCCTTAAGTTTTAAGGCACGCCTATTACACGGTTGAAGAATTTCAAGGCCATTGTCTGGACCGGAATGACCGCCTCTAGGATGAAAAACCTAGACCGGTTTAGTAAAATCTCTAAATCTTTTGGCATTCGCGGATAAAACTTTTTTAATGGTAATATTAGGTATGCAATTTGTTTGCCTGAATAAGTGGAAAAAAGTTAAAATTCGTATTGGAGCAAAAGATATGGACTGGGTGCATATAGTAGTAGCAAATTAGTGGCATTTGCGAGGTCGCTAGAGGCTTAAATCTTTATACAAAGAACGTAGAAGTCCACATCGGACATTATATGTTACTCAGATTATGGTGATAGCGATAGTTGCGATACTGAAAGAAAGAGCTATAGTTATATTAATGAACAAAACATAAAATATATATTTCGTATAAAGATTTTACCTTAAAGTAGCCCTAGTAAAATTTTCGAATAAATAAACAAATATGAGAACATTTTAACCCTCTAGCGACCTCACAAATTAGAATTTTTCAGACGTTCTAAACAAATGGAACAAAACGACGCTTTCGTGAGAGAGCTAATTCCCCGTGAAATTTTATTATACGTACCTAAACTACATATGTACTTCGTCCAGATATAAATTTTAATGATCCAAAAAAATTGCAAACTAAACATGGCCGTAAACAAATTAGGTCTGCAAATCCAAAAAAAAATTGGAGATTTTACTTCATCGATCCAGGTCTTTCATCCTAAGTTGGAATCATTCGTGCCGCACAAAACGCTGTTGAATTGTGTTATTTATTTAAATGCAATAGTGCGATGCAAATACAATTTTGTACCCGTGGGTGTTATGTTCGTTTAAACACGATCTACTGCTATAAATACTATATAACTATATATATCTATATATTGCTCTCATAATAACCCTTTACAGTGTTATAGACACTTTTAAATTAAATAAAAAACGCTATTTCGAAATATAAAACTTAAGCAAAATCAAACATTGGCAAATTGCAATATTATATATGTATGTAGGACCCACAAGGTTGCCACCAACGCTTGTCAACTTACCAACATTTATTGGCACGCATTTCTACGGCCAGCGACCAAGCTTCCTGTGACAAAAATTTAAAATGTAAATTAAAACGATGCCGCCAATGCCAACGCGGTTACAATTATTGGCGTTTTAACTACTTTTGCTGGCAACAGCAAAAATTTGCCTACAGATTATCATGGCCCTGTTACACATGCAAGCGGTCTGACCATGGTAGAGGGCATGTAGGAGCGAATGGAGGTACATCTGTGTAGCTGTTGCGATGTGTACATCCCATAGTTCGCCACCACTAATGAAGTTGTAGCAGGCGAGCGACATTGAGGGTTACATTAAGCACTTGCCATTGTTGTGCGATTTCAGCATTATGACAACAAAAACAATAATAGTTGACTGCAACTAAAAATGGGCAGACGCTTTATTACAAAAACAATATCACATACATATGTCTAGTGTGCTGTATATGTACAGGTGTATGAGTGCATGTGCGCAATTAAAACAAGTGTAATTACCAACGTAACTGTAATTACTTTTGCTACTAGAAATCCAGTCAGTACTCATAGAAGTAAACTGCTTTGCAGAAAATAATTTAAATAAAATAAAATGCATTGGTTGTATGTAGTAAAAAAACAACGATAATAATAACATTAGCTATCATTTGAAGTAAAGTGCTGGGACTTGCGAGTATGTGCATACACATTTACAACAACAACAACGAACAACATGCTGTTGTGCTGTCCTGCATTTAAAGTAGTTAAATTATTTAAAAATCAGAGTTTGCCACAGAAGCCATTTTAATGCTTCGTTAAACCAGCTACCAGTTTGGTGCACACAAGTCTACTTACATATACATAAATATCCAGCAAGTGTGTTTGTATGGGTGTAGGCTTTAAACTGGGCCAGCAATGTAGAGAACTTTGTGGTTGCAACATTTACGCATCTCCGCTCGTGTAAACGTTTATTTGCATACAAACACACAAGCAAGCTAGCGTAAATATATATCTGCATATGTAGAGTGAGTGGGCAAATGCATGTGCATCAGAGACCTGCTTTGATTACTAATAAAATTGGTGTACTTATTTATGATCCATAAAAATTGGTGGAAATGAGTACTCATACTTATTCAAAAAAGTACTATGAATATTTCCCACCAAAACAAGAACAAAATCAAGATATACTTACTCTTATTTGTGCTGGAAATTTTTGCCTCTAACGAGTATAGTCTGCCAGTTCGATTTTACACATTTTTTCGTGCATTGAAAAGCTGAACTAATATGCACAAATTCCAGTTCATGAACCATTATTTAAGGATAGAAGTCATACTTGTTCGTTATGAACTATAATTATACCTGTTTTCGGCAGTGAAAGGTCAAACTAGCCAGTAAAAATACTAGTTCATTAACTAGTATTTGCTAAAGCGACGCCCATATCGACGATTTCGAACAACTTATCAGCGACATCTGTCTTTTACTAGTAGCACTAGTGTACCCTGCAGGGTACAAACAGAGAAGTTAGTCATTGTACATACTCTCGCTTCGTTTGCCGTGCGTAAAAGAGCATTCGTGGATATGAGTGAATATTCTTCAATGACTAATATCCACTTATACTATTTCTTGTTGTATTCAACCAAGGTATTAAAAATACGAATAATTGCAGTTCCCTGATGTGCATACATGCTTACACACATACAAAGTCTTATGTAGCACTAAAGTTGCAAATTGGTGAGTAAACTGTTTTTTATGTGAAAAGAATCAGCTGGATTACTTATTTGAATTCTGTTTGTGAAAATTAAAGGCTTGTGGCTATTCTGCGAAAGCTATAAAAATTAAAATATATGACACATGCATATGTAAGCACACGTGGGCATTTCCATTGTTGCATCATATTTAAAAGCTTTCTTTTTCCATTTTTCCATTTCATTGGAAAACATCAATATAGTACAGGGAACTGGATATCTACTTTTTTGTTTTGGATAGCCATTATTCTTATTCATCCAGCAGCTATGCAGATAACGCTCGTGCTGGAGTAGAGCGCATTTGGAGCTGTAATTCTTGGCTTCTCAGTATTCCAGGAAAAGTTAGTCTCAAAAATAAGCCGCGAAAGCATTGCCTCTTTTAACAATTTAAGATTGGCGCCATTTAGTGATAAAGTTCGAAAGAACAGACCTTGTTAAGTTTTGAAGGGATAAAACCCCAGATCGTTACTTTCTGCCTACATATCTTTCCAGGGAATTAAGTGCAGGCTTTAGTCGAAATGAATTTTCCTATGACCTGTATAACTAAGTCATCGGCGTACACAACAACACTAATGGCTTTCGATGTAATGAGAAGCATAAATTGATTCAGCACACTCTTCCATAACAGGCAAGCTAGAGTTCCACCCATAGGAGTAGCTATTTTCGTTAAATCAGCGTTACCAAATGACGCACTCATGCTTCTACCACTGAACCTATTGTCGATCCAGAGAATAATCAAGGGATCCCATTATGTGACTTTTTTGATACGTCTATTTATGGGTTGAATAAATAATTTTTTCTAGGCTATGCTGGGTAGCTTTCCCTCACAGCATTTAAGTTTGCTTAAGCTATGTAAATAAAGTGGCAATTACAATAACCTCAGTTATCCTTGAGCTTAAATAATACCAGCTATCGCAAGCAATTGCTTACCACATTGACTCAATGCCAATCAAAAGAGCAATCAGTCAGACCAGACCATACTACCGAGATGCCAATTTAACACCGAACACTCAATAAATAATAATATTAAATATTAAGTGACCCAGAGAAAATTGCATTTACAAGCCACTTACTCGTTCGTATGTACGAGCGTAAAGAGTCAATCGCAGGATTACCATTTTATGCCGTGCCAACAATCGACGACCGGCTTATAAGGACAAATAAGCGCAAGTGGTAACGTGAAAGCCAAATAGTCAGTGCGTGCGCGTGTTGAAGTAAATGTGTAAATATTCTCATGAAGGTTTGCGAACAAAATAGCATTGGCAATCAACGCCGAGCAGTTCAACTGAAATTAGCTGAAATTTTAATCAAATGAGGGGCAAGCAATCCCAAGTGCTGCGGCTTTTTGCGTGCGAATTGCGTGCCACTACAGGAAAAAAAATTCAGTGCAAGCGTGACGTGTTTTTTTTATTTCGATTTCTTAAATAATTTGAAGGCATTATTTGTTGCTATTATATATGTATGTATGTGTGGGCCATATGCGTGATAATTTCTAGCAGTGTTAGGAAAAATATTATTTACTAAATACGAAAGTATTTAGGTATTTACACACGTTGTATTAAATAACCAAGTAAGTACTTAAGTCGTTTGGGTCTCACAAAATACCGAGTAGATAATATTTACATACTGTATGTATGCTACCGTGTACTCAGATACTTGATAATTGTGGCTTCACTTAATACTGTAAGCAAGCTCCGAAATCCCGAAAAGCCCGGAAGGCCCGCCACATCTCGAAAAATATAATACGAATAGTACCGAAAAAAATCTTGAAAAAATAACGAAAATTTGCAAAGTTCCTAAAATAATACTGAAGAGTAAAACATGAAGAATCTGGAAAAAATCTTTCGAAGGATACAAAGAATCTCTTAAAATGTTTCGAAAAATCCCGAAAATCGCGAAACTTCTATAGTCAATCTATAAAATATAAAAGCAAAAATAATCGATTATAATAATAATAGTTTCTCTTCCTGACCAGTTTAGTATTTAAAAATCTACCCTCAAATACTCAAATATTTGAAATTTTGCAGTTCCTAAATACTTCAATTATATTTTCTTAAGCCTTTAGCAACCGCTACAATCCTAAGATTTTTTAACCTTCGTACTTAGTCGTCTCTAATTCTCAATATATGGGTACTTGGTATCCAAACAAATACTTTGAACACGAAATTATCTAGGCGCAAATGGCTGAAATAAAATCCACTTCCGCAAAAAGTTATACTGTATGTACATACTTTAGGGTGGTGCTTAAAATATCAACATGTAAATTTTTTTTTGGGCACCCCTTTATTTTGCCACGAAATATTATTCTTCTTTGGAAGTAGCGCACTGATTAGTGCATAAACCCAAGCGAACCATTGCCGTAAGGCAGCAAAATGGAATGAAATGCAAGAGGTTTTTATGTTTTTTTAGTGTTACTGAATTATATTTTTTGCGGTTTTTGATATTCGTTTGAGAATTTCTGTGCATCTTCATACAAATTTTTCATTTGAAATAAATTAAAATTCTTGTTTAATTCAAAGATAATTTTATGTGCTAACAACACTCGAAAATAACGAATAAATATTTCATTTACCACAGAAACCCGCAAAATAATTTAAAATTAACAATTAAAATTATAAAAAAAAAATATTTTCAATTAAAAAACCCCTATTTCTTAATCTCGCATTTTTCTCAGTTTTCTCTATTATACCACACTTTTGGCACTTGACAGATTTCTCAAATATTCTTCAATTTTTTTTTAACAGGTTTATTTTTTTCAAACATTGATAGCGACCGCTAAAATTATTTTTTTTGTAATTTTGAAATTTTTATGCGAGCAATTATTTTGTACATATAACAAAATAAAAGGGCTCCCAAGCAAAATATAGAATTCTAAATTTTTTAGGGACCACCCTAATGTGCATACCTTGTTTTATTTTTTCAAAATATAAAAATTTTCCAATTTACTAATTACTTTTTACGCTAAATTTCAATTGCAGGTGCCGGGCCCCAATAGCGTCACTCGACTGCATGGAGGAGTTCAGTGGTACGGGAGGTCATCTTGATTTCGGTATCAAATTTCTCACTACCAATTTCTGCCGCTTGTACTCGTGTTCAAATGATTAGTGTTCTCATTTTGTTCTCATACTATTTTCGTGTGTGTGTGTGTGTAAACGTATTTGTTCAATTAAGTCAAGTATTTACTTTTCAAATACTAACAAAATTAATAAGTTTTTGTGGTAATTAATTACCTAGTATTTTCTTGGTTTTTATAGTGTGAAAAGAGTATTTGAGAAATTATTGTTGCTTCATTTGTTTATGTACATAAAGTATGTTTGTTGTTTTCTCAAATAGTAACTCATAAGCTCATTCATTCATCATTACATTCATCAATCAATTAATCAGTATTGTTGTTGTTTAAATAGATTACATTTGTTGTAAATGTCTATAAATCCAAACACCGAAAATGTAGCGCAACACTAGGTAAAGTTATCTATCAAAAACATGCAATTAATACGAAATTCATGTCCTGCCAATTGAGGTTGTGGATTTTTTTTGTTCATTAGTTTGGAATTCTGTGCAGCACGCACACATGAAAAATGAAAATATGTCAAAATGTCCAAAATGTCAACTTACACTCAATTCAATCTACAAGGCTGAGTATCGTTTTTGTAATTGCTTAATTAAAGTTTGCTTCCACACCTACTTCATAAATATGCATCCATGTAAACAAAAAATACTATACTCCTATGCCGTGCACAAATTTCCCTACAACAAATTAAATATTTTAGTAAAAAATCAAAAAAAAAAACACAAAAATAAAACCTTTGCACGCCACTGTACTCGCTGCTCGCAATTGGTCGTTAACTCATTCGTTTTGCACGTCAATGTCGCTTAGTTTAATTAATTAATTCGCCTTTGTTTGACCTCATTCACTAATATTCTCTTCCCGCTTCTCTTGATGTGTGTGCGCGCGCTCTTTGAAGGCCGTTCGATAAGTTTGGGCTCGAATCCGGCACTACCGTTACGCCATGGCTCCACGCCGACGCCCGGCTTGCGCTACAAGAATCTTGGCAAGAGCGGCTTGCGCGTCTCCAACGTCGGTCTGGGTACGTGGCCGGTCTTTTCGCCCGGCGTTAGTGACGAACAAGCCGAAGCCATATTGCGTTTGGCCATCGAGAGTGGCATCAATTTATTTGATATCTCTGAGGCGCATTCAGAGACGGAAATTGGAAAGATTTTGCAGCGCACCGGCTGGAAGAGGACCGCATATGTGATTACCACAAAAGTTTACTGGAGCACCAAGTGAGTAAAAGCAATAAATACCCATGTACATACCAGGGACGGTAATCATTATGAGTAAAATAATTTAAATCAGCATTTAATCGTTATATTATTAGTTTTATTTTTTTCGCTCTAAAATAATAATTATTATTGATTTTTATTTTTTTTTTTTTTGCTCAATGAAAACGATTATTAATCGATTTTTATTTTTTCGAGCACAAATAATGATTATTTTATGATTTTTATTTTTTCGCTCAGAGATAACAATTATTATTGAGTTTTATTTTTCCACTTAAAAATAATGATTATTTCTAAAATTGAAAAAGCTTTTTAGACGCAACTTACTGAAATTTTTACCTGAAAATTTTGAGACTTATTCCTTTAACTAGGGTGTCGCTACCTCTGAAAAAGATACGTCGGAAAACGCGCTGGCATAGCTTTTGATTTTTTTAAATGATCATTATTCTTAAGTGAAAAAAATAAAACTCAATAACAATTATTATCTTTGAGTGAAAAAATAAAAATCATAAAATAGTAATTATTATTTTTAATCTTTATTGGTTAAATTTGAAAAATAAAAATCATTGTAAATTACGGTGGGACGTTTGAAAACAAATACGTGTGCATAAATAAAATTGCTTTACGACAATTACAGCTTGTTGATTTTTTTTTGGTTAAAATAAAAAGTAATGATTATTTTCCGTCCCTGATATATATATACATACATAGATATTTTTAAATGAGATTTTAATTAAAAGCAAATGTATTTAGACAGTCAAAATATGCAAATATTAAGCCGATATTTCACTTGGCATTGAAATGACAAAAAGTTGATGCCATTTAAAATATTCCAAGTTGAAACAGACGTAATGATTATTTTTATTAATGCAATGGCACGACTATATTTTAGTACCCAACATTATTATTTAAAATTTCCTCATTTAATACCTAGTGGAAATTCGGCAAAATGTTTAATTTTCACTAGGCATTTAAATAGAAAAAAATACGAAGATAGTTTCCCCACTAAACAAATCGTGTGTGGAAACAGACTCAATGACATTCATTTATAACGCAATGAGTGTCATTTTTAATACCTGAATTTGTCATTAAAAAATGTTTGTCATTTAATGCCTAGTGAAAGTAAGGGGTTAGAAGTGATTTTATAGAGTTTCCCGCTTCGTAAGCTCGTATTTAAGACTGCCTGACCCATCTGCCATTTACGTAGGTAGCCTTAGAAAATTATTTGGGTGCATACACAACCACCATAGAGTTAATTATTACGCGACCTGCAATTGGGGGATGTTCAGAGAAGAGTAGGGGGAGAAAACTAAGAATAGGGAGAGAGAGAGCTTGAAATGGTGGCAGGCAGAATTGCAACCCCCAAATTTTTGACCTGGCCTACTTCATGCAAGGACGGACATAAAAACCTGAACACAAGCGCTTAAACTATACCTCAAATACGGAAGAAATACTTTTAAAGCATTTGAATGGCGACATCGATGGCGAGTTTGATGCAGAAGGACCCAGGCCATGATATAGAGACGAAGTCTACGTCCCTTCACTCGAGATGAGGATCATATCGTATGTACCCTGTCCAAACTGTTAAGAATTCTGGCTTCAGATATAAAAATTTTACTATTAACCAAATTTTCACACTGTCCTAAAAGCACAAAATGATTCTGGATAAGTAAATTCGC
Organism: Rhagoletis zephyria; assembly: GCF_001687245.7. NCBI lineage: Eukaryota > Metazoa > Arthropoda > Insecta > Diptera > Tephritidae > Rhagoletis > Rhagoletis zephyria. Next base: position 80,373 of record NW_016159292.1, on the reverse strand, counting down.
CAATACTGTTATGCAAAAGCAAAAGGACTTATGGAGAAACTTGTGTAATGGCATGCAATCTATATTATAAGGTTCCAAGCTCAGAAAGGAACACAGTTCACCTGGTGTGCCGTGGCATACTTATCAAGATCCGATGGGACGTAGACAGAAACTGGTGAGGAATCCTTGGATCTTCTTCTACGCACGCAATCAGGCACTGAATAGGTCAGTCATGGGAACAAAGGCAGTCCGTTGATCTCCATAAGAAGCAAAGGACCTCTAATACATATCACAAAGACTTTGGACCTATAAGTCTACCATCAAACCAATTTCAAAGAATCACTCGAAATCAAACTTACGACATAACAGAACATCTATATGGAAGGGGAGTCCATTGAAAGCATTGCACGAAAGCGTGTCGCACATTGAGCAGAATTCCACAATTTAAGCCGAATAAAAACGTTTCGCTGAGGTGCCTGCAGAACACAGCAGAACAGCCTATATTGCTATCGGAAGACACGCGCGTAGGTAATGATGTGTGTTATTATGTCTCACAGCGTAAATTCAAAGTTAACAGAGTCAGGTCAAAGCTTCTACTATAAATATCAAGAGGTGTGGTTTTGTGAACCTAGGAAGCTACTTCGATCGCATCGGTCGAAGGCCTTGAAATTCTCCACGTCCAAGACTTCATTGAATACTCACTGAGCTGCGAAACGTTTGTGGTGTAGGAATAACCCATAGATGATCAAAAGCATTTCCTCCCTTTTCGTTGTTTAATGAGATCATTAAGAGAGTACCTTGCCGCAGAAACCGAAATACTTACTTTTTGCTCCTAATTTCAAGATTTTTCTCAATTTCTTCCAAATTTTCTATCGCTTTCTATTTTAAATCTCCTCCATAGATCCGAAGAACGTGGCCTTTCACGCAAGCACATTATCGAATGTGTTAAGGCGAGTTTGCAACGTTTGCAATTACAATATATAGACATTGTGATTATACATAAGGCTGACGCAATGTGTCCCATGGAAGGTAAGAAAATGTATATTGACAATTATGTTGAAGAAAATTTTTGTTATTCACGCCTATCCACCTCTCATTATTACACACTTGCGCACAGAAGTGGTACGTGCCATGAATTATGTCATTCAGCAAGGTTGGGCAATGTATTGGGGCACAGCACGTTGGTCGCAAGTCGAAATTATGGAAGCCTACACAAACTGCCGTCAGTTCAACTGTATTACGCCCATTGTCGAGCAATCCGAGTATCACATGTTTTGCCGCGAGAAATGTGAACTGTATTTACCCGAAATGTATAATAAGATTGGTGTGGGCCTAATGGCTTGGGGACCGCTATCGATGGCATTGGCCGATACGCAAAATGGAGAGAAACTCTTCTTGCCAAAGGGATCATTCAAGACGAAGAGCCAAAGTTATTCATGGACCGAGGATGAAATAAACCGAAATGTAAGTTAAAAAAAATTTAGGATATAATATTACGCCTAAATATGGATATATTTTTCAAGAGCTTTTCTTATTAAATATGGGAAATTACTTTAAACTTCATACTTTCAGGCGGCCTTATCGCCACAAGGCAGTTGGGGTAAAGATCGCGTTGACGAGGGACGTCGGCATTGTGATCGTTTGCGCGATTTAGCAGCGCTGGCCGAAAAATTGGGTTGCAGTCCAACACAGCTCTCCATTGCTTGGTCGCTGAAGCATGAGCCGGTGCAGTGTTTGCTTTTGGGCGCAACTTCGGCCGAACAATTGCATCAGAGTTTGCAATCCTTGCAGGTGAGTTACACAAAATTTTTTTAGCTAAATAAGGGGTGTGCCTAAAAGTATGCGACTATCATTAATGGGCACGTCTTTTTTTAATGCAGATATTAGGGTTTCCTGTTGGATATTAAAAAAAAAACTTTTAAATTTCGGAGCCTCTGGACAAAAAAAATTGCAGGAATTTCTAGAATTCCACTGCTTGAGTTAATTATAAATATGTACATTAGACCGTACCGGAAAAAAGTTCACCGTGCTCCATTAAGACCAGAGAAATTTCGAAAAACAAATTTGTTTGCTGAAAATATTTTTCGGCAAAGCTTCGGCATTTTCAGTCGGATCTTAAAGTAGGATATATTTCCAAAGTTCATTGACCTCAAGTACGCCTTTATAGTACTTACCCACCATTAAAAAAAAACAAATTTTTGTTGCCGAATGTAGATGCCAAAGAAAACGGTAAAATGGCCAAATTTTTTTTTTTTTTTAACTGCATTGCGAAATTACTTAAGACTACTTCAAACTTTTTTTGTTTACTTGTAAAGTGGTACGATCTAATGTACATATAGGCATACAGAAATATACAAATATACTTATTTATGTACAATATTTATTTCAGTTTCTCTCACACAACTATGTATTTGTTCTCTTTTCCTATACCTCCAGCTACTGCCACGCCTCTCAACCAGTGTTATGATGGAGTTAGAGCGCATATTAGAGAATAAACCGGTGCGGCCGCCAATGATATCGACACTTGCACTTCGGTGACAATCAGCCTGCCCTCAGGGGCCACCTAGCCTCAGTGGCGGTGGCCCTTGCGGGGCAGAGTCACCGAAAAATGAGGAGGAGGCGTTCTGTGAGGAGGCGGATGCGAAGGATGCGTCGAAGCAGGGTTTCTGTGTTATTCAGTGACAAAAGGGGTCCTTAGATAACGATAATAAATTTTTGAAAGCGATTAGTAGTAAAACTAGTTTAAGTAGTACAACAATGACAACAACAATAAGCAAGCATGATTTACAACTGCAGCAGCAGTTGCAGCAACAACAGCAGCACCAACAACAACAACAACAACAACTATTACTACTACATCAGCCTGAGCATACTCAGCAGCAGCTGCATGTCCATTACACAGACCGAGAACAACAACAACAACAACAGCAACCACATATACAAACACAACAACAATTGCGTTCTTCAATTTTATCAAAACAACCTACGACCAATAAAAGTTTGTTATTCAATGATACCGTTAATAGTAGCTTAGTCGATAACACCATAAATATTTACGATTTACACGCTGCGACGGCAGCACCAGCAAACACCAGAACAACAACAACAACAACAGCAATAACTACTACTCGCTTAGATAGTGCAACCGCAATTATACAAATAGATTCGCTTAACAACAACACAACTAGCTTAAGTGCCACCACAACCGCCATAACAACCGCCACAACACCGACCAACAACAACGGCACAGTGTTGATCGCAAGCGACGCGACCGAGGCGGAGCCTAAGGTGCAAAAGCGCCGTTCATTGTTAAATTTTAAGTCTTTCGACTTTCACATCAAGTCATTGTACTCGGGCTTGCGCAACGGCAACAAACATTCGCACTCGCAATCGTCTTCGTTGGGCGGTGGTGGTGACGGCAGTGGCGGTAGCAGAAGCGGCGGTCCTGGCGTCGGCGATGGCACTACTGATAATGCCAACGGCAGCGGATTGCTAGCCGACACACCACCCGGTAGCAGAGGCGGCGGCACCGCCATCAATAATCGTATGCCACCCTATCTCAAGATCGAATCGGTCGATGCTGAGGAAGCGGAAAATCTGCTGCTCGATTATCCACAATCGCCGTACTCGTCGCGTCGCAATAGCTCACACGAAGATGATAATCGCTCCAGTTCGCAGCTGTTGCACATCAATCGCTACGATATGTGTTCGCGTTCGCAGGCCAGTTCGCCGTCGCCGTACTACCTGTCGCCGTACGCCATCGATTCGGGCAACATGCGACGCTCCTCCACGTCGGACATTATGTCGTGCAAGCGCAGCGGTACGTCCAGCGCGAGCGATAGCCGCCGACCGAGCACAAGCGATCTGTTGCGGAAAGCGCGTGAACGGCGCGGTAGCGAGGCGCGAATGGGTCGCAGCGTTTCGCACAGTGGACTGCCGCGGGGCGGACCGCGATTAGGGTCGAGTGGCGGCGGCGGCGGTGGACGGCGCACGAGTATGGCATTTTAAGAAAATTGTTTAGTGAAAAGAAAGTAAAGTAAAGCGTAAAGTTAAAAAAGAATGAAGGAGAACTGTTTGTTGTATGCCCGCTCACAAGCGAGGTGGATCTAAACGAGTTACATACATACATATGTATGTATGTATATGAATTGTTGATGCTCTACATCGTTATGCAATTAAGTGCTTATGAATTTTTAAAATATAATTAGAAAGTTTAAAATTATCGAAACAAATAACTAGTCAAGTATTTATAGTTATAGCTTAAATATTTATTAAATACAAATTGAAGCTTAAATTAAATAAAATAATAACAGAAATTTAATTAATAAAGCCTATAAAAATTAAAAATAATTATAAAATGTTAAAAAAAATAATAAAATATTCAAAAAAAAATAGTATGGAAAAATTTTCATTGAAACTGTTGATAACCAAAGCTGTTTTATAATCCTTGAAACAACTTGTATATTCTGACACAATTTTTTATAACTACCGGTCGAGCCAAGTAGCGCTCGAACACTCGTTGTTTTGTTTTTGTTTTAATTACATAAATACTTAAAAATCTCTGGTACTTAACAACACGTTCGGAATATTAAGTATTTTCATCAAAAATTTCCAAATATTTTATAATATGGGCCCATGAATGCAGTCATTTTATACAGCACGCCTTTAAAAAAAAAGGTGAAGTTTACACTATGGAACAAAAATTAATGCTTAACCTTACTTTTTGCACTCTTAAGTCTATAATTTTAAATGTTATGAAACGAATCAAATAAAGGTTTTTGTCTATATTTGAGGTTCGATTCCCTAAAAAATGGTGTGACACACATGAAGGAAATAGCAGGTTCTAGGTAGATAACCTCAAAATGTACATATGTATATAATGTCTGAGTGTACACTTTTGAGGCTTCCAGTATTTTAAAGAGCGGAGGCTATTTTACTTTAAACACTTTAAAAAAATTTTGCGCCTATTACATTAATTCCCCTTAAATTTTAAATGGTTTACGACGTAAAAGAGCCGTAAATAGGAAATGTTCCAATTAGACGATTTTTTTACTTTTAAGGTCAATAGACCTATCACCGCGCGTTGGCTAAAGCGATCGCGATACTCTAACAATGAGGGTTATAGCATGGACAGACGTCAATGTTAATCCGGTTTAACGGGGAAGTTGATATATTGAAAATTATGTCCTGACAGATAGCAGTAAAGTGGATAGAGGATCGAACCACGCACCCACGGAACTGTAGTACGCAACTCTCACCACTCGGCTACCGCGGACATCAAACACGATTGCTTTGTTTGTTTACTTGTACAATTGAAAAGTTTGTCATCGAAAACTGTGGTGTTTTCTATTAATTTTAAGGATTGGCAGCTGGACTTAATACGCGTCAACTGCCGTCAATTCCCGCGATAATTCCAAATCGAAGGCCCACGGGTAGCCTGTATCTTTTCAGATTGTACCCTACTAGTAAGTTTGGCTAAGACCTGTGGTGTTACGCCAGTGCAGTTGCCTTAGTTTGGTGTATTCCTTTCTGAGCGCTTCCTTTATAATGTTGGGACCTACTGAAAGGAAAGCTCAGGTTCTATGGGACAAGGCAGCCGCCAATCTGGTTAACTGATCTGATAGCAATTGCATAGCATTATTCTCAGCCGGAGCACTAAGCTCCTCTAAGCACTCTAGGACCACTGAAGATTTGGCTTCGAAGGTTGAGAGAGTCTTGAGTACTGCCAGACTATCACAGCTTCAATCTAGAGCCATATACACTTGCTCCAACATCCTCAGGAGTCTTAGAGCCGCCATTAATCTATCTCTTCACATAGCAATGCTCCCGGTCGACTTGCTGTAGGTATCAAGCTTAAGAGTTTCTTTTATAAACTACTACCCTATGCATATCATATCTGAGGAGCAGAAGCCGAGCTTTTCCAGTTCCTAGACGATAAGATCTTACCTTTGCCAAAGTCCACTCTCGCGAAATTCAGGAGAGCTCGTATGCCTGCACACAGCTCCCCAAGTCCTGTACTCTTTTCGCACCATTACAAATTTGTGCTTATAGCTGGAATGTCTCTGACGCCGTCACTTATGTAAGTCGGAGAACAATGAGAATATATTAGTCCATGTCGTAGTCATATCCTTCTAAGGAAACATTACATATACATAAAATACAACTCTAAGTGCTATGTTTTCGATAGGTATTAACTGCATAACATATCACAAACTAAAACAAAAACAGTTACAACTTAAAAAATTCCAAATGTTCCGTAGATGCAAAAAAAATGTAGATGCTGCGCAAGCTTTGCTGTTTTTGATTTAGATTGCGATATGTAGTCCTCGAGGGTGTTACCAGCTTGGGTTGTTGTTATTATTTAAATTTTTTTTTCCAACTTATAATTTTATGAGACTATTTGACTTCCCCAACTACTTGCTTTAGGGATATCTAATGAAAGGATCAGAAACGATTTAGCGGTAGGTATATTTGGGGACGATAAAGAGTTATCTGAAATGCTATGGAAAGAGCTTCTTCGTCACGTTCAGTTCAACATGTAGAGCATTAAAACCGTAAGCAATGAGCGGTAACGCCTCTGAAGCCGTGGGAAAAGTAGTAATGCATTCCATGCGTGATAAAAAACGAACGTTTTTCTTATGAGTTTTAGATCCAATTACTGTTTAATATGTCATCAACATTCTAATGTATTCAAAAAGTCCAAAAAATTTCATATTACATCATATACATTTCGCGATACTAGGTAATCCAAAATTGAATTACCCACTTTTCCTAGGACATCGCTCTATCTATCAATTTTTTCGATTACTATACATTACATTTTCACACTGGGTATGTATGTACAATAGGCTTGAAGAACCCCAAGACCGTCGATTTTCTCATTCTTTGAATTTGGATTCGCCAATTACAAATACTACAAAAAGAAACCGTTTGAAAAGAAATTAACAGTCCTAATTTCACGTATTCAGAAAAAAACGTATTATTCTTTTACGGTTCTATTCCCACGCCAATGGCAAAACTTCAACGCATACCAATTCATTTAACTACTGCGCTTAAAACTTCCACGTCTAACACACATTGTTTCGTCATTGTCACGTACTTCACATGTCATAACAATAACAAAAATGTTTTGAATTACGTTTTTGCGACATAGTTTTAGGCGCAGCAGTTAAAGTAACAGTCATGCGATGAGTTTGGTCAGTGGCGTGTGAATAGGGCCATTAGGCGCATTTGTCATGAAAATAGTAATAAGATGATTAAAATGTACAAGTACAAATCAATAAACTTTGTCTTTTTTTTAGTCTTTATTTATCCTTATTTATCATTCTACTATACATACATACATTTATTACTGCTTTAAAGACAATATAAATACCTACATATGTATGTTTGTAAATATAAACAATAACTACTACAAATTTCATAATTATTTCATTGACAAATAAACAACATCCCAGCAAACATTTGGAGTCATAAATGAGTCTTTAAGGAGTCCCATTTCGGAGCCTTTGTGCTCATTATGAGCTCATTTAAGAGTCCGAAATGAGGGTGTTTCCCTTCCTGCGAAGGTCGTCCTGTATGAGTTTAAATTCATACATCAAATGAGCCTCAATATGAGTCATATTGGACTCTTATTGGCCTCATATACGGCTCATTTTGGACTCTTTTTGAAGCTCTTAAATGACTCTTATTGGCCTCATAAATGCCTACTTTCGGAGCTCCTTGTATGCTGTTCTGTAACTCTTATTGGCTTTATTCTTGAACTCTCTTAATGAACTTACTTTAGAGCCATGTTAGCAAGGAGTTCAATTCAAATACAGTTGCATATTTATATACAAACCTCTGCGCATACATATATACATATGTTCATATATTGCAGCATTCATGTAATAGCAGTTGCTGCAGCTAAATTTTGTTTATTTTTCCTTCCTAATTATTTTTCATATCTGTATAAACAAGTTTAGATATAAATTTCTAGTCGTTATTGTTTTTATACTGGCACAAAGTGCTGGCTCATAACTTGGATCATATATGACTCCTAAAAGATTCATATAAGAGTAAAAAAATGTTTGTTTTTGAAACTCATATTTCTTACTTACCTAGGACTCCATATACTCTGAGCGCTCAGAATATGTTTGCGGGGATAAACTCACTAACATATATACATACCTACTCTTATCAAAGCTATGCACACACATTTAAAGATAACTTATTTCCATAATTATAATGCAGAAATAAACTTAACATTTAAAGATTTAAAGGTATGTACTAACAAAAAAGCCAAAATAAATCTAATTATTCAAAGTAACAAACAAAAATACGAATTATCTACTAGCTTAAACAAAACTGAAAGAACAAAGAGTATTCATCACCAACTGATTGTAGTAAAACTGCATTTTTTTTTTTAACGAAATGTCAATATAAACATTAAAAAATTTTTAAATAGAATCAACATTTGGCTGGCCCTTGGAGCATAAAATAAATACTCAGATATGCAACCTTCATTTACCAAATTATAGTTTAAAATAACCGAATACTCGAATTACTTGCCCCCATCATTATAATTACAAAATAGTTTAATTGCGCAATTTTGACACTATTCTCAATTTCAGCTGAAATTGTGATCGATTCTCAATTTGGCTACGAATGAATTTCAATTGCAGTGAAATTGCGAATGAAATGGTCTCAGCTTCGGAGATGATCATGAAAACAGCAATCAATTAAATTTGAAATTGAAAGTTGAAATTGCGCAATTTGGACGTCAACTGGAAACGTTCTCTTACTTGGTCACCATTATGTCGAATTCCCATCGGGCATTAAATGACAAAATAATGACAAATTTGAATATTAAAAACACGGTGGCATTGCGTTAACCCTGCTGTTAGGTGAAGCCCATTTGGACCAATTATAATTATTGGCTCGTTTCTGTTGTAACTTTTGAACGTTGACGTAATTTTTCAACTCACGTGATGGTAATTAAGCCTGTTCCACATGCCATTTTTTAATGGTCATTTTTGTCATTTCATGTGAAAAGTCGGTATTATACAAAAAAAAAAACTAAAAATTACTGTCCATTTGCAGAGCTGGAAAAATTTGTTTCAATAGACAAAAAAATTTTTATGGTAGAAGTTTCTATAAGGAAAGAAATCAGCCCTGCCTGACATCAAAAATAAATTTATCAACAATAAGAAACAAAATACGCAAATTTATTGAAATACTAACAAATATACATTGACATGGAAGTAACAAAGCTAAATTCCAGTGAAATAAAGTACTTTTCAAACGCATCATAAATATCGGCAAGTCTTAACCCTGCTAGGACTGTCAGCATGTAATCAAAACAAGAATTATTCTTTGGTTTGGTTATTAATTAGATGCCAATAAACATATTTAAAACAAAATTTTGTTATAATTAACTTATACTTTAAATATTTCTTTTATTATTTTATGATAAACCAGCTAAATCAGAATAAAGTACATTAAAGACGCAATTGGGTTACAGTTAGAATCATTTGGTCCTGCAAGAGTTAACACAAAAAGGAAGATTAAATAAAAAATGGTTCAAACATGAATAGCACAATAATAAATTATACTCGTGCATATCGACCCCTTCCCGCGAAATTGAATTTTTGATGGAAATTTGTTCTACGCCCCACATTGCATCACCTGGTTAAATATTGTAGCTGGCATCCAAGTGCAAGAGCATAATAACATTTTTCCATTAAAATGATTGACTTTTAAGAAATTTCAAACTAAAAAATAGAAACATAAAGTAAAACAGAATGTAAAAATTTATTGAAAAAAATTATATATTTAAAAAATCAATTACGATAAGATGTAATTATTAAATTGCAAACATACATATAAAGATAAAAGTTCTTTCTCACATACGGACTGTGATTTCATGCAAAATAGTAACAGTTAATAAACACTTAGCGCGTAAAGTATTCTATATACATACATACATACAAGCATACATAAGTACATTAATACAAACTTTATAAGTAAGTAAGTGAATTCAACTTAATTCTAGAGATAAACGCTAAAAGCATAATTCATTTAAATAAAGTACATACATTTGTATATATGTATGTATAAGCTTGAATTAGCTTTAGGAATTAGCATTATCGGAAAGTTTGGAAATAAAATCACATCTAGGCGCATAATTGAAGTTCATATTATTGGAAATTCGCTTCGTTTTTTTCTTATGCTACGTTAGGCTCCTTGCTTGCGTCAAAGCGGTTAAATTAAAGTTTTTTTAATATCGCTGTTAAAAACATGTTTCAGTTGGCCTTATATAAGGACATACATAAAAGTTCTAGGAAAAAAATTCAAAGTTTATTTTAAATGCATAGAATACGCAATAATGTAGTCGAAAACTTTAAAATCTCCCTCCATGTTTGTATTTAATATTGTAGTGTCATTTGACTACGCCGTCCTAACTGCAGCTGAGGAATTATCAATCATACTAGTGTGTAGATTAGGGTGGTCCAAAAATGCATGTGAAAGAGTAAAGTCGGAATTTTTATACTCTCGCCCCCAACGATTGTTCTATGCCGAAAAAAAAGTAACCCTATTTTTTGTTATTTTGAAATCAAAAAATATTTAGAGGTCGCTCAAAGCGCTCAAAGTTAACCATGTATTTTATATGGGGAAAACCAACTTTTCGTATAAATGGTAAAAATTCTTAAGTCAATATTTTTCTATCGGAAAACTCTGTTTCTCCACAAAAGATTCCCAGTAATAATACGCAATTGTTTATTTCACCTTTTTTATGTCGCAACTATAATATACAGGTCCGCCAAAAAACCCCCAATAACCTCGAAAAATGCAATGTAAGGACCAATAAAAAATCGTTAGTATTAAAAAATGGTTAAATAAAAAATTGGGTATTATTATTGAAAGTCTCTTGAAGAGATCCAGAGCTTTCCAATCGAAAAATATTGATTTTTGAAAAGTTGTTTTTTTTCATATAAAAATATAAATATTTTATTTCAAAATAAAAAATAGGGGTATACTTTTTTCGATATAGAACAATCCTAGGGGGTGAGGGCATTACAATTCCGACTTTACTGTTTTTGGACCACCCTATCATGCATATGTTCGGAACATTAACTCGCAAAATGCGCTTTCCACAAATTTGAAATGTAAATCACTCTTCGCTATTAAAACATTTAATTTTGAAAGCTTTTAGGAAACTATTTACAGTGCTATTCTGCACAAATTTTCAGATTTTTTATTTTTAAAACGTATGTATAGATATATTTTTTTAATTTAATGTAATTTTTCGAAACTTATTTTATATATTTTTTTCTTAATTTTCTTTGATGGTTTGGTAGTAATTGCTTTTTCATTTATTTCTTGGAACTTATTTTATTTATTTTTTCTTTTTAAATACATATTTTTTTATTTTTTTGTTTTATTGTGTAAAAAAAGAAAAAATATTTGTTTTTAAATTTATCCACTTTCTAGAAATTTATTTAATTTGTTTTTTCTTTTTAAATTTAATTTATTATTCCTTTGCTGATTTATTTTTTTTTTTAATTTTTAGAAATTATTGTTTTCCAAAGAAAAATAAATTTTTTTATTTCATCTAATTTTTTAGGCTCTTATTCAATTTTTTTAATTGGTTTTTTGTCTTTTTTTTAATTTAAATATTTTTAATCTAACTTTATTTCTAAGGACCATTTTCCTCTTGATTTAATGTTTTTCTATCTAATTTAATTGTCTTCTATTTATTAATTTTTTATTGTTTAAAAAGAAAAATATATCTATATATTAATCACCTAAAGAGCGAAATACACCACACAAGCGGTTTGACAAACCAAGCGAAATTTCCCTTTGCTTCAAGCCATTTGTGCTGTGTATGGGGGTGTTTGAAGGTTTGACGGCGGTTTGTCAAACCTTCAAACACCCCCATACACAGCACAAATGGCTTGAAGCAAAGGGAAATTTCGCTTGGTTTGTCAAACCGCTTGTGTGGTGTATTTCGCTCTTTAATTTCCAAAAAAAAAAACTTCTCGCTAGCAGATCTTTCAATTAGTCTTTCGAAAGACAGTAAAGAGCTTTCAAGATATAGTTGCCAGAATTGACAATTGTCTTACGAAAGACTGTGGTGAGTTGAAAGACAGTTGCAAGAATTGCCCTGATATTCCTGCACAAAAGTCTTACAAAAGAAAGCACTCTTGCCAACTTTCATGGTGAAAAGCTCTATTGATAAAAAGCACTTGAGCATGCTCCAAATATCGCTTTAGAACAAAAGTCGCAATAGCCGAGAGAGCGAACATTGACATACCATTTTTCTTTATTCTTTTTTTAATTTAATCTTCTTTCAATTTTTAAATATTATATTTTTCCCTTTTTTAATTCAAATTCCTTCTAAATTTCATTTTGATCATGATTCGATTATTTGTACAACCCAAGCTTTCATTTTCTCTCTAAAAATGTTAATTTTATCCCATTTGCAAAGGGGCCTCCGGAGGTCTGTAGAGGCGTAATAGAAGGAAAGGATGACTTTTCTTAAAGTTTTTACCGTTCTGTTTCTAATGAGTGGGGTTTTACGTGCCACAATCCCTCCCCCTCCGCTCCCCACCACAAAATCATTGTTCAAACAACCGAACATTTCCCTTAATTGTCTTTTAGTTTTCAGGTTTTATTGTTTAAAAAAAAAATTACCCTTAATTGTGTGTAAGAAAAATTTTTGTTTTATTTCATTTACTTTTTGGAAACTTAATTATTTTTTTTTCTTTTCTCTATTTCCTATTCCTTTTTCTTTTTTTATTTTATTTTATTATTTATTTTTTATAAAGAAAAATATTATTTAAATTCATTTATTTCTAAAAACTGTTTTATTTTTTATTTAATTTGCTTTAGAGTTTTAGGTTCTATTGTTTTAAAAAGAAAAATATTTTTTTTACTCTCATTTAATATTTAGAAACTTGTTTTTTTTCGTTTTGTTACATGCTTCCCTTTTTATTTAATATCCGTCAATGCGAAAGACTCTCAGCCGTATTCTAACAAAGTCACAAACTTTAGCTCATCACTGCTGTGATTTCTACCGCGCCTCAAAGCTTGCCGCTCAAAAAATATGCTGCTTCAATTCAATTTTTTAAATTTTTGTGTATTTTTCTAGCACTCAAAATCGATTTTTTTGTGACACATTTTTCGGCGTACTTGAAATCATGATAAAAATATAGTAAGGTAGAACCGCTGAGAGTCACTTTTAAAATTCTTGACGTTTCCAAACAATTTAATTTTTAAATTTACTCACAAACTCACACACACATTTTCATTTTCAATCTCAAGCAACAACAATTTCGAACAATTTNAAAAAAAAATCATGGCCGACACATTGAGAGAACGGTTCTACCTTTCTATGTTTTTATCATGCTTGAAATCACAACAGTGATGAGCTAAGTTTTGTGACTCTGTTAGAATAGAGGGGTCTATTTGAATTTTTATAGGAGACAAATTACCATACAAAGTATTCTAAAGTTTTGCATTTTAAAGTTTTGTTAAGAATACTAAATTCATTGACTTATAAGAATATCTGTTCTTTATTTAACCCAAACACAGAAGATATTCCAGTTTATTTTTTTTTGCTTTATACCTATCAATGCGCCATATGTGATTTGACCAATTTTTGTGGCAAAAATTAAATGCGGCTAAATAAGTAGATGATTGAAGAAACATGAGTGTTCTACTGATCGGTATATGATATCCCATATTTAAGTAAACAAAAAAATTTAACCCTTAACGAACGAGTAGTCTAAAGCGGTAACTTTTTTATTTATGGTTTTATTAGAAAAGTTTGAATGCAGTTTTTTTATATAAGTATGGAAGCAAAAACCAGTCACTTAGTTATAAAAACTATTTATACCGTGGCAATTTTCAAAAATGTTGCCAAATTATAACAATTTCATTTGAAAATATGTTAACTGGAAAGGAGCAGAGTTTGCTACAATAAAATTGTAAACAGTTTTTCGTTTCCTCTTTTTATTATGTTCTCCCCGTCTATTGGCAAATAGATCAAGTATTCCTACAAAAAAAAAACTCAAAACTCTTCATTTTCCACGGCCAACATTTTAAAAGCTTTTGCAAATTTAATTTTTATGGAAAAATAATAATTTTTCATTTATTTACTAATCTGAAAACAAAAAATTAATGATAAGATAATAATTAACTGATATTTGGTTGAAGTTTTCTTTATCAAGTATCAAAGAGAAAAAGTTTAATTTTTGTCAGCACGAAAAATGTCTTTTTGCCACAAAAATTTATCAAATTACCTGTAATACGATGTAATAATGTAAATATGTATTTAGATCAGCAATATGCCAAGAATCAAATACTTAACAAAAATAACTTTATGACATACATACATATGTACATACGTACGATTTTTTAAAACATGTGCATACATATTACATTGGGCCGTATGAATAAAAACTAAGTAATTGCTTTTTCTTAAAATTGCATACCTTTTACTTAAATGTTGTTTAAAAAATTAAGTAAAAGGTCTGATATATTAAGAACACGCAATTGCATATTTTTATTCATACGGCCCATTGTTCACTGGACATTAAAGAAATGCTACATACATATGTACATAAATATAGACAAATTTATAAAAAAAATAGCGCCAAAGAGTAAATGCGTGGCAAAAAGAATAGATGAATAAAAGCAATTTCCAACGTAAAGATCAATAAAAACCTTGAATAAACAATTAATATCTACAAAACAAATGCAAAGCATTAAGATTTACTTTATAAACTAAGTGCAATAAAAAGCTTAATTAAGTCTTTAATTAGTAGTTTACTAGAAAAAAAATGCTTATTAAAAAAGTATAATATTAAAAACAGAACGGAATCCTTAAGCGAATAAACTTCAAATGCGTGCAGGTGCCAGCTGAGCGATAATTTATTAAAAAATATACATACATATGTATGCATATGTATATTTCGAAAATGTAGTGGGTAAAAGTAATAGTTACATTTGTGGCATTACATTTTTGTTTATTCATACATACATACATACGAATAAATCGAAAATAGTAAATTTACGCTACGTGCATAACGTAACTCTTAAAAATATTGTTTAAACGCGCTAAACACTTCATTGAAGAATAAGGAATAGCAAAAAAAGGGGTAACCCCATCAACAACCAATTAATATTTTCTTATTAGAGGTGGCAATAATTGTAGTTGGTAAAACGAAATATGTTCATGCATACATTTAGAACATTTGAGCAACTTAAAAGTATGAATCTATAATGTATGTATTCTTAAACATTTTAGCGAAATTTTTACCTTATACAAATTCCAAAATTAAACATTAACAAACAAAATGCGGAAAAACGAATATATACTTAAATACATATAATTCAAAATAAAATTCACACTGAAATGTACCGATAAAAGTAGTAATTTAAGGTACAGCAAAATAAATACGAAAATCGCATACCTATAAATAAGCAAACGTAGCAGCAAATAATTTTATGCAAATTGCAAAAATAATTTACGTAATAAATAAATTAGCTTTTAAGTGAATCAAGTTAAGAAGCTAAGCTTTGAGCTTGAGGGAATATACAAATTTGCTCAACGTTTTACTTTACGTTTAACACTTTGTGATTAATTGTTAAAAGCTTTCTTCGCGCATGACATGTGTTCATACTCCCAATTTATTCTTTATTTGTTTTTTTTTAACAAATGCAAAGCCTTAAAAAAGGACATACTATAAACCGCTTTTTTGTGCAACAAATTCGGTGTATCGAACCACTTTTTTAACTACTACTTTTATAACTAAACTCTCACAATGGGCCGTATGCATAATTTCATAACTTTCACTTAAATTTACTTGAACAAATTGAGTAAAAGGTGTGAAATTTTAAGAAAAATAATTTGCTACGTTTTATGCTACAGCCCACAGAATTTTGCTGTTCCATGTCGCTACTTGAATATAGAAACGCCCTAAGTCATTTATTTATTATTTTTTCTTTTCAAAACCAGATGTAAAGAAACCGAAATTTAGGTAGTTCTTTTCTTTATTAAAGTAGCGATATAATGAATTTATATATTCCCCCACCCCCAACATACATATGTACATAAATACGCTTCGCATTGAGCAGCAAAAGAGTCGTTAAAGATGTAACAAAAATCTTCAACAAACTACTTAATTTAATCGATAATGATGATTATTAAAACCGAGAACGAAATTAACAAAAATCTAATACAAAATAATAAACTTATTATCTTTCACTTCGAAATCAGTTATTCTTTTTCTTTTCAAGGGCTTGGAATTATTGAAAACTTTGTCAGTTTTTGAACTTTTCGATAAATCAAATTTCGAAAGCATTAAACGCATATAATGGTTTCGCTTAAACTCCTTTTTAGGTACAACTCTTTTCGAGATGAGTAGAAAACATAAATAGTACAGCATCCTTACTTCATATACAACGATTTGCTGTTATGGTACATAGATAAATAAGGGCCATTCCAGCGAAGACGACACCTCAGGTGAAAAATAAATTACATAAATTATGTTTTAATAGTATGTAAAAACAGTAAAGCAGTAAGTATAATTCTTTAGAAATAGATATTGGATGTCCAAACCGTCACAGCAAAATATGTATTTTTTAACGTAAAATGCAAATTCTTAAGCTTCCCATTGTCCAAATGAGGTCCCCTTATTAAAAATATAATAAATATTCACATCAAGCCAGTAGCGTTCATTTTACTCACGAACTAAAACAGGTATTTTAAAATATTATAATGCCATTAAAGCACAAAATGGTACTCAACATTCTACTAGCTATGTACATTCGAGAAAGCCGCTATGAACGAAATATTTATATATTGTTTAAAATTCGGAAAGGACCCAACAACTCAGAGAAGCGGTTGTCATCGTTTTCCCACCCGTCACGCTTTGATAATGTTAAATTTTTGTGTAAATTATAAATTTAAATTTTATACTTTATCAATTTCGTATTAAACCGATTCAAGTGTTAACACTTTGAAACTTGTCAAATCAATGGTTAAATAGAATTTACTTAAAGTTTTAGCAACAACGAGCTAAAATGTCCCATCCCTCACTTTGGAATGCCCCATAAGTATAAATGTAGGCATTAACCAGTGGCTTAGTCTTTACATACGTACATTTGTACACACATGTCACCCCTATTGCGAGTGTCGACTAGCAGTAGATAAACGACTGTTAGTCTACTGTCGATTATCCGTGGTATTTTCGAAGTCGTTTTCTGGTTCATTAAGTGAGTGTCAATAGTTTATAGTCGCTCATCCTTCTACAAACAAACAGTTGAAGAAGGATGAGCGACTAGCTCGCAATAGGGCTGAATATCAATGTATCCCTGTCAATAAGAAATAATAGCTTAGGTCGGAAGTCCAAACTAAAAGTAACGTTTTGATGGAATGCAATGGGAATATTCAGAAGGCTGCTAGGATCAAAAATTAAGCTGTTATTCCTTATTGGCAGATATTTTGATCTAAATACAAACAGGTGCATATTTTTGTCAAGTTCCATATATAAGGAACAAAAATTATAATTTATTCATTTTTTCTGTACAAAAAATTCATTATTGTAAAGTATTACAACTAGAGGGTTCAGACAATTTGCAAAAGCTTCTTGACAAATACATACATATACAAATAATCCAAATAAGTATCTATTATGGTCAAGTATTTTCACTGGGCGATTGTCACAGAAGTAAACTTCGCTTTAAGCCTAAATCTACATAAACTTAAATCTATAAAAGAAACTTAAAATATTTAGCGCTTATTCCAGTATTTAATCCTTTGTAATACCGTCATATTTTCTCGTAAATGCTTACTTCGTCCAATAGTTCTACGTCTTCTTTGTGCAAACTTCTAAACCTCATTCACATGCTTTGTTTTCTTATGACGCGTTAATATATTCTTAGCGGCATACTGTTTTGGACACACCTCACAGCGATGTGGGAAGAATTTCATATGTAAATTAAGATGCGACTTAAGAGTTCCGAACGAGCATAATTTCTTCTGACAGACCTCACATTTAAAATACCATTTTTGTTTTTTATTACCACCGTCCGTACGGGGTATCTTCAACCATAGAGTATTCTGATAACTACGATAGAATCGTGTATACCAATTCGCACCTTCATCATAGAATCTTACGACCAAATTGATGCGCGTGTATCGCCCACATGGCGTGTTTAGCAATTTAATTTTTAATGCGTTTAATATCTGATGTTTTAAAAGCTCATCGGTGTTAGTGCAAGCGACTGTCTGCCGTCCCTGCTGTATTGCTGCTGGCGTTGTAGGCGCATCAAGGCATTTGCTATTAATCTCGTCTTGACCAGATGGCAAACACGTTTGCAAATTATCGGCTATCTGCGTAGTTTCATTTAATGGATAACTTGAATTGCGCCTATAGGGTGCGCGCGAAGAATTATCCTTGAGTGGTGCTATCGAACTCCGCCGTATTGTGGTACGCGTTGTCTGCGTAACGGTTTGTATTGATTTCAAATCTCCATTTGCCTTTTTGGAGGTTGTATGCTGCACCTCAGTTTCATCGTTTAACGAAGCCAGCTGAGGGCACAGGTAAATACAAACTAAGGTGGCTATTGGCGACAATAGTTGTAGGCTAAACACTACTTACCGTTGTTGTTGTTTTAGAACTTGTACTGGCTTCCTGACCCTGCTGTGCCTTGTACTTCAAATACTGCGAACGTAAGATCTGTACGAAGAAATATAAAAAATGGTTGCTTGGATATAAATATTACACATATATGCTGATACTTACACGCATTATATTATTATTTTCGGATAGCCGCAGATTGTTTAATTCATAAAATAATTAAGCAAGTTTATCTATTCGTGCTAAAATACACCTATCTCCATATGAAACACCTAAATATTTTTCTTGAATGGAACACAATTGTGCGTGTAACGGTTTCCTTGAATTACAAAGAACGTTTACGTTCTCTGGTAATAAACCAGTGCTCCCTATTTTCTATTTAATTAATCGCGTATACTTACACTGGCTCTCTAACCGCAAAAGAAACTGCTGTGTCGGGGCCAGCGTTGCCAGGCTGACCTTTTTAACGTCATTTGGACGTTTTTTGTATTCTGTTGACGTTAGGACGTTTTCTGTGTTAAAAATTACGTTTTTTAACTTGTCAGTAATTTTTCTCCGTTACTTAATCTTGTAACTGGTTTTGAATTAGCTTTGTTTTTTGCAGCAGCTTCTTCAAAAGATATTTTTTTTTGGGCACAGATGACTTAAATATGATGCAAAGCACTTGAGGTTAAAAGCCTTATTGCAATGTTTGCAAAGTCAAATTAAAAGCCAAATCAGGAAGATCTGATCTATTGCAAAACGCATGCTCGCAAAAGTACCAACAAAACTGTATCAGCATAGAAAGTCAGAAAAAAGTAGGCGACTCTTTTAAGGCTTCATTACAAATGTAATGAACGCAAAAAAGGCTGAAATATTGATATGTTCCTTCTTAGCAGAACGTAATTTAGCATTTTCGACAACCGACCACCTAACCAAATGTCTACAAGAGAAAAAAAATTATTAAAAATCAAAGCGATTATTTAGCAACTTATAACTTGCACATTATTACTCTGAAGCTTAATGGGCTATCAAGCTGAATACTCAAACAAATTCTTAAAAATCTGAATAAAAGGTTGAAAATGTAGCTGAAATTTTGCAGATTTTTTCATAATTTTTGGACAAAGTTTGAAACGTCGATTTATGTTTAGTACATACCAAGCCGCAAAATTTCTCCATCAAAATATGTAGGTATATGTATTTACATATGAATAACCAAACGTGTGGTGTAATTAGCTGTTAGTAGGTTGCCTGCGCAAGCAAATGCGTTAAAGTTGAGAAAATTCAACTCTGTGCGCATTCGAACTCATGTTCGAATTTTTGTCCGTTCTCTGCGCTTACATGAGTATACAACTCAGCAGTCAAACGCACGTGTACGTATACGTTCGCATACGCTTTCCTATGGAGTTCCAGCTTTATTCGTGGCAACGTAGAACGTAAAATATATCAAAGAACGTAAATTTACGTTCTCTGTATATGTGACAGTGCTGCCTATAAACTAAAGAAAAGCATGCGCATGCTCAAATCGAAACGGAGATTCAAATTAGTCGATAACATTTTGTTTTGTTGTTGTCAAATTTGGCGCTTTTTTCTAGTTCGCTATTCGCAACAACAAATTTACATACAAGTCATTCTATTGATGTAACTGAAAGTAAAGTGATTGAAAGTAAAGTAAAGTATTGATGTACTTAAAGTGAAGGGAGTAAAGTATAAAGGGATTTAAGTGAAAGGTGTATTCACA
Source organism: Rhagoletis zephyria (assembly GCF_001687245.7). Lineage (NCBI taxonomy): Eukaryota > Metazoa > Arthropoda > Insecta > Diptera > Tephritidae > Rhagoletis > Rhagoletis zephyria. The sequence goes on along the minus strand of NW_016159292.1, from coordinate 60,045 downwards.
ACTAACCAAAGTCGATAACGAATTCAATTAATCGAAAGTCGACTTTTTTAATTGAAAAGTGATGTTCCCATAAATTAAAAAACTTTACACTTTCCACTGGTCGTCTGTATACTACGCCAGAAATGCAAGAGTATGTCACAGTGAACAAGGCGTTTAGATATAAAAGTGTAGCAGTTTCCTTTGTTAAAACTTGACTCAAAAACTTAAACGGAATTACACCAAATTTGGATAGTACATTTGTTGGACAGAAAATCTCTATTTGTGATCTGATCTTGGCGAATTACAGTGGTGACCAAGCCCATGCTCTCGCGTAAGAGCTTTTTTGTTTCGAGAACGTATAATGTATTTTATTTGAAGGTCCGCCTACATTCATCTTTGGCGCTACGTTGACTTTGGCGTCGCTTCAACAGCTGGCTATGAACACATGAATTTAAATGCAGCCATTCACGTAGCGAAAATTTGGCAACGCTAACGCCAACTCTCAACTATTCGCCTGCGTTGTTTGTCATCTGTAGCAAATACACAATCAAATATTTTCCTTATGAAACAGACTTCACAAACTATTTAGGGGATTCTCTTAAACGTGAATTAGAGACCCTTTCGTCCACATTTTTAAAGCGGAGCGCATCTCGAACTCACCCAGGGTGAAAAGTCCTCGTGTAAATTGGCTCTTTCTTTTCAATGGTGTTTCCGCAACTAGATTGCTTCGAAAGTTTTCTAGGCCGCGAAAAGCATCATTCATACCATTTTTGATAGTCGTTTTCCGAGTCTGTTAAAGTCTCGAGGTTTTCCTGCCGTTTACGAGTTTATGGGAATCCTCTAATTATTTAATTGAAATAATAAAACCCACAAATGGAAAAATAGTTTTGAATATTCCCGGGTTTATTTACTACGTTTGTACGCACGTATTATTTGCAAATAACAATTTGCAAAATGGTAAATTTTACCGTATAAACGCTGAGTTTACTTTTTATTTGCAACTAACTAAATCACGCAATTAAGTATTGATTAGTGGTACTATTTGCAAATAAGGCAATATTAAAAAAGATTTTTCCCCATCGAATAAACAGTAGGGGTATTCTCTGAGTCTTGCAAAGCCCTTGCATGGTGCACAGATTGCACGGATTGCACGGTAAAAACCGGTTTTCGTATGGGACAGCTTTGCAAACCGTGCAATCCGTGCACCGTGCAAGGGCTTTGCAAGAGTCGGAGAATACCCCTAATGAGTTAGGTATTTGCAAATTATTTTTATTTACAATTAGCTTACGTATAAACGTAGTAATTGATAAATTTGTAATTTTGGTTATCGATTATACATGAACTTCTGTTAATTTTTGCAAAAACTTATCGACTATCGATTAAGATCCCATCGCTTTTTCTCATCACAAAATACAGCAGAATTTCTGCATTTTGCATTTCACTACGGTTTGTGCGTTTTGCACATTTCTTCATTTCATTCTTGAGTTTATCCATTTTTGCATTTAATAAACCAAAAAACATACCCAATTATAAAGGAAATATCCACAGAAAAGTGGAATTAACTTGGTAACGTAACGAAGTATTGTTTTTGCGTCTTTGATTTTGGGCTGTGGCCAGAATCAGCAGCGAAGCGAAGAGTGAAATTTGCTGTGTCGAAAGCAGACGGTGGCAATAGGTTTGAAACGTGAGTGGAGTTAACTATTGTCTTCTTTGTAGTATTTCGAAGGAAATCGATTTCTATTTTCCATTCAGTATTGTATTGACAAATTAAGTTGAGCAATGGAGTTGGATGCAAAGGCTAAATTGCAACGCTACTGCTATCTTGGCGGCTTTGAACCCGTCTACGTTCATCTGCGGGGTTCAGTCGATGTGCATAAATACTTGCCGCAGCTGCAGGTACTTTGCCAAGCGTTGGATGACGTTTCAATGGTTATGATATTGAAACAAGCTCTACAGGAGACAACGTTAGTGCGACGTGATGAGGTTAATATTATTTAAATATGTACATGTATACATATTGCAAATGTTGACTAACCTTTCTATTTTCCGTATTGATATATTAGTCGCTCTTCGTATATGCAGTCTATTTAGCTAGTGACATTGAAATTAAAAGGAAAACGTCGTTAAGAAAAGCATTTCCGGCATTAATACGAAATGATGAAGACCTTTTCCTATTTTGTAAATATGCTACACTCATTCGGCGAGAACAAAATCATAAGGGTTTTACTAATACCACACGCAAAGCCATAACATCCTGGTATGAGAATCAGTCACCCGATGAGATACGTCAAATGTGGCTGACGCATCGAGGTGCACATGGCTTTACGCACAAATCACTTATAAAGCTATGTCACATTAACGATGAAACCATAGGTGCTGCGGGTGTGGTCACCCCATTTTTCAAAACCTGCACGGAATTACTTAAAGCATCTGAATCTAGCGAAACAGCTATTGAAAATCATGTAGATGTTACAAACCGAGCAGAAGACGAGAAGAAAGCGACCAAAGCAACCGCTGCTGAAGTTGAAAAGACCAAAAGTAACACAGAAATGTTCCCAACTGCTGTTCTGTCAGTAAGCAAACTACGCACAACTAAGAACAAGGCAGAAGCATTGAAAATCATTCGCAAATTCAAACTACGTTACAATCAAGTACCAGGCCATTTGTTACGATTTGCCCCTATCATGGAGACTTTAATACCAACCATGTCTTATATTCAACTGCTAAAGAGTTGGCGCAATCTTGCTCGTTACAATCACTTCGATAATCCAAAGATAATGAAACTATGCCAGACATTATTTGAAAATAAGAAGCTATTGCGCAAAGACAATATTCATCCAATTGTGTTCCTCATGCAAATGCGTGACTTGGGCTTGCGCGATGACATAGCAAAGGTAATACTAAAAACTAGTATGACAAACTGTATACCAATTAACATATATTTCAGGTGGCACCCAAACGGATCGAATCACTGAAGATGCCGCTCTTGAAACAGCTGTACGAACAGTCATTCGGCAACAATCAAAGTACTGGCTTGCGTATGCATATCACCATTAATATTCAAAAAAATTATAGGAAAAGTAAGTGAAATACATACATATTTACACAGTTGCATACTTCTTCGATGCCTTAAATAATGCGAATGACACCAATTATATTCCAATTCTAGAACCTTTAAAGAACCACAAAAAATTAGGTTTTCTCGAAGCAGCTATAACATTAGCATTAGGCTACTACAAAAAAGAGAAAGAGGTTGATGTGTTTTACTGGGTCGATGATAAGCTTACTTTGGGGCAATTGCCTTGGGAGCGAGAAATTAGTGTGGAAGATGCACTTGGTTTTTGCGATATATTTGATGTAAGTTTTATGCATGATTATCATTTTCAGCATGTTCGAATGTTTTTCTTTATTGATGTAGATTACAAAAACAAATCAACGTTTAATAACGCCAATTTTGCGTGCTATGGAAAGAAAGCAAACATACGATGTGTTCTTGGTTATTGTCCCAACTGCCGGGCGTGGTAATCCCAAACAAACTTCTGAATTTCTATGTAAATTTTTAGACAAATATCGCGAAAAAAGAAACCCGAAAGCAAAGTAAGTATCTTTGTGTATGAATTTCTAGGAAAAGGTAATCATGCCCATTAATGTTAAGGAACAAGTTGAGTTGAGTACATATACACTCCGCTTTACTTGAATAGGCTCACATTTTTTCTTCACTTTGGGGCATCGGAAAACTTCTCTTTAATCTCGTTTTGAAGAATGATAATTTCCAAAATGAATGAGAAATATTGAAAACACCTTGATTATTTTGGATTTTATTTTACACTACACGAAAATCATGCTTTATATTTTGATTAACCTAAATAGGCACAAGTATGCATAGCATTCTTGTGTGCATAGCAAAATTATTAAATTTGCACTTTTGGGATCAGTAATTGGATTTGTCATAATAATTATAACATGCTTTTCCACTCAAAATAATTTACTTTAATTGCTTCTCTCACAGGTACGTTATTCTTGATTTACTCAAGTTTCGCAAATCAATGCGCTATTCGGATACACGCAATGAAAATATACTCGAAATTTGTGGTTTAGATGAACACACCACTAATATAATAAATAACTTCGCTTTGAATCACTTCGGCTAAGATTCACACAAAATCTTAAAACAACATCGCTGAGTGGCACATACATAAGTAGCAAGCAAGAAGTATAATAAACAAAATTGGTTTGTTTAGAGGGCAAGTAGAAAGTAAAAAAAAAAAAAAATTCCTTCGCGAGAGAGGGAAAAGAATCATTAACTTAAATATAAAATATTTTGGTGACCATGATCACGGTTAATACACACACATACATACTTACATACATATATGAATATGATTAAGCCACTTAAAATATTGTGAGTGGCGTGAAATATAATTATGCCACTTTATTAGACGAGTATATGATAATACCTTCATAGATGCTCTACTTACATATTAACCATATGATGAGTATAACTACATGATTAATATTATCATAGATTGTAGTGTGCATAACCATGAAAGAAAGATTAAACGGAGGTTTAGTTATTTCTTTTTTTTTGTAAGCCTTAGTTGGTAATTGTTCTATGTTTTGTTAATTTCTGAACTACGAAATTTTTCTTTAACAATTCATGAAGTTTTTACGTTTATTTTATTTTCAAACTTATATACCTCTACTTTGAGAAAACATATTCCTAAGTGATTTGTTTTTATATTGTTAATTACAAAGTAATTATATTGTATTAATGCTTGTCTCAATTGTTTTTCACGTTTTCTGTTATGCTAGTTAACCGCCGTTCAAATCGTACTTTTAAAGTAATGAACAAGAAAAAGCCAAACAAGCAAAAAAATAATGCAATTGAAAATTCGAATACAATACTATTGAAAAGATACAATCAAATCAAAATTGATCGAAATCATACACGAAACTTACCCGTATGGATGCTAAAATGAAATGCCTTAAGAAAATGAAAATAAAGCGAAATAATTCGAAATGCAAACTACCACCTAAGTTATACCTACTTAACTAAATTATTGTGAATTATAATTATATTTTGTATCAATGAGTGAATAAATGATAAAAATTTACTAATGAAATTATTTAGTAAAGCTCGTGTAATTGGCACAAATACGCGCAATAAACATACCTACATAAACATAAATCTATTTAAATATGTATGAAATAATTATGTAAACAAAAACGAAACTTAAAACTGATACTGAAACAGAACTGATTCGAAATAGCAAACAGAACTGAAAATTAAAAATTTGTTTGGAATTTACAAGTGATTTTTAATTTAACAAACAATTTAGTTTAGAAGTATATATTATTTACACTATAAATATACCATACATTTAATCACATACATACATATACACAAAAACTCACACCGATACACAAGCGGAATAATTTGCACCAAGTAGCAGAAGCTGTGCTAGTTGGAATGCAAAATGTTGGTATATTCATAAATGTAAAAAAGCAAAAGCATTTTCTGACGAACGTGTAATTTTGAGTTGTGTCACTTTTGAAGATCGTATGCGATATGTACATATAACTCTTGATATGCAACTTCCTTCGGCCAGCTTGAAGTTAATCATTTTCGAAATTCCAATTAGCATAATGCTTAACAAATTTTAGCAGGAAAGCAAATAAAGAATCTCATTTAATTGTGTTAAAGATACATGCATAAATAATCATAGAAAAATACATACACGAAATTATAAATTCCGTGTGAAAGGAACCTAGTTAAATAAACGAAAGAGTTAAAGCAAAGGAATATTTATATATCAGAAACAATGCTGCCAAATTCCAATGTGTAAAATGCAATATAGCCGAGATTTCCAAGTAACATTTGACTAAAAACATTGAAAAAATATCACAAATCCATTAGAATGTTAGTAGTTAATATTATTACAAGGAAATGGTAAAAATTATATGCAACTGCAACTAAATGAACAATAAACTAAATAAATTTAATTACTTGAAGTAAATAGTGAAATTTTTGTATTGACAACTGAAATCTATGACTGCCTTTCAAAAACTGGTTAAATAGCAACAAAAGTAGCCGCAAGCAAAACATACGAAATCGCCGTTATCTAGTAAAATAACTACATAGGAAAATGAAAATTTAGGATCTACATACGTGCCATTCCAGGAAGTAAATTACTTAAAAAATGAAGGAAGGAAAAATTTGACAATTAAAAATTTCTTTATTTTACTATTCATATTCACAAAATAATCGGCTAGAAAAAGTGACCAAACCAGTTGTAAAGTTTTGTGGAAATAAATGAAATGAATTAGTTAAAAGCAACTAAAACAATAAAATAAAAATAAATTAACATTTGAAACTTTAATTTATGATTTATGTATCTACATACAACCAATTACTACCAAATCGAATGTACGAAGAATAAGATATTTATAATTATAATTAAAATTTAATTACCTACTACGTATGTACGATTTTCCTTTTATTAATTTTAAGTCTTAGTATATTTTGAAATACATAAAAATAGAAATTTGCGAAATTTCCAAAACACACTCGTCTGTGAAAAACTGTTGTGATCGCTAAGAAATTTAAAGCAAAAAATTTAATGTTAAACGAACGATATACATACATACATACGTACATAGAAATTAAATTGAGAAGTATTAAAATCGAAACGAATCGAAATAGAAAAGTAAACAAAAATAAAATAAACACAAACATACAAAAGCAAAGCAAAACTAGTTTTCGTTACTGGACCAACCGAATGAATTTGCAATAAAAGTAAAATAAGGAATCACACATGTAAAAAAAAAAAATACAAAACTACTAGAGCAAAATTCAAGGTTAGGCAAAAAAGAAAATCGACGAGAAGCAAAAACAAAAGAAATCAAGCGCAACCGAAAAGTACCTTTCAAAACTCCGAGGTATCCTCAAAATTTAAGCAAAATACATACACAAAAAAAATCTAAAAACGAAATAGCACAATAGCAAAATGAACGAAACAAAAACGAAAACCATAGTGCATAATTTGCTTTTCTTTTGTATCTTATTAAAAAATAGGTTTTTAATTTTTATTTTTTTATTTTAAGAATTTAATAAAAATAATCGTAAAATTGTCGCAGCCAAAAGTGCAGATAACTGTTAGAGTATAAAACATAGCATACCACACCATAGGCATATACACTTTCACACACACACATTCATACACATTCACACACATTCATACACATACACGGCGTTGGACAACTGAAGTTGTCAAATAGCCAGAGTTAAGTGCACTGAAAAATGTGAAGCAACATGGTAAAAGAAAAACAGAAAATAGAACCGTTAAAAACTGATGTGATATTTTTCAAAAACAATGTATGTACGAGTATTACAATGAATTAGATGAAAAAATTGTATAGCAAAAGAAAATCGAACACATATTCGCAAATGTAAGAACATCCCCAACATAAAAGAAATTTAAGTTTTCTGAATATCCTCCTTATATTGCCGCAAGTATTTAAGTTATGAGAGAATATACATAATAGGTTCACTTTTCTTAAGCGAAATTAAACGAAATTTTTAAGTATTCTATAAGTTCTTTAGTACTCAAATATCAAATAGTGTACTAGACTATAGTTACAAACATACATACTATACATACTTCCCTATGCATGAATGTGTGTTTAGCAGTAGAAGTGGAAAATTCTTATTAGATATTGTTAAGCTTATCGCATGAGTGAAATAATGGAAATGGTAGAGTCATACGAAGGCCACATTCGAAATTGATTAAAAAAAAAAAATAAATAAATATGAATTAAAATTCTATAAAATTTTTCCTTTGGTAAATTACAACCTTACAAATAAGATATCTATGGCGAAGCAGCTAAGCAGCCAAGGAGCTGCCGCCAAAAAAGAAAAAAAAAATACATATGTTTGGACTACGGCAGAAACTAAACTTTCGTAAGATTAAGTACATATATTCTATTCGCATGGATATTAGCATTTAATGAAAAAATCTAAATTAAGAAAAATGAAGCTAAACAAAAAAACAAAAATGTAACTTAAACAAATACACATACACATACATACATACATGACTCAACTTTTCCAGAAAACAGCTTGAATAATTTTATATACAAAAATTCGAGGTGTGCGTGCATTAACGCCTTTCAAATTCCTTACAAAAAATATAAACGTAGATAAGATGTTATCATTGCACATCACTTTCAAGACTTTTATGTGCTCTTTATTATATTTTTTCAACACAATAATAATAACAAAGAAGTCTTATTTTTTGGGTAAAAAAACGAATTTAATTACTGAAAACCCGTACATATTTTAATTAAACTTACCACATCAAGAATTTAATTTTTTTTTTCATAAAATAACATATTTTTAAGTTTACCTTATTCAATTTTTCTCTAAATGTTGTCAAGTAAAACTTAATAAAACCGACGAAAAATAAAAAAACTCCACATTCGAACTTCAACCAGCTCAAAAGCAAAGCATGCGTTTTATTCAAAAAGGGAGAGGTTTTACGCTCCCTTGCAAATATTAGCAAGCATTAAGAAAAGTGGTCCACCAATTATGTGATTTCATGTTGCGCACGCCAGCCAGTTGATGTCTATAGCCTCTGCAGCTAAACCCCTGCAAGAAATACCACCCCCTGTCTACCACGCTGCCATAAAGCTTTGAAGTCTACTAAATGATCGTAGGGCAGCAGATGTTTTGACAGAGCAGATATGCGATTAGCGCAGAAACCAAAAAAACGAAGCCCACCTGAAATAAATGACTTTATCAAATTTACTTTTCCTATCACCTTTAATATACTACAGCTTCTTATCTACTCACCATCGCTTTAATTTATCATTTTTCTCCTACGCCATTTTCAAGTTCAGCTATAGTTTGCTGCTTTTATGAACTCTTATACATACATACATATATATATTCGATACTCTTCGACGTACTGTTGGTTGGCCAATGGCCAAAATGTGCTGCAGCCAAAACATAGTTAACGCCAACGCCAACGCCAACACTATTACCACTGCAGCCGATGCACAGCAGAATTTTTGAATAATGGACTTGCCTGCTGCATGCAACTGACGCCGACATGCTAACCACCCGCGCTGCCAACCACTTCTCACCACAGCGCAAGGTGGTGTACTCGGTCGGCAGCCGCATCAATGTGCCAGTAAATCATCGCACATAAAGCGAAAGTTTCCATTCATGCACTGAGCAGTGGAAAATACACACAACATACGAAAATGCAAAAAAAAACAGCGTTACACACACACATGCATTTCTAGTTACATACATGTATTTAAAAAAAATATAAGTGAACGGAAAAAAATCACACTCCATACAGTCGATTAGCCTCCTGTAATGCTAGCCTCCATTAATGCTAGCTTTAAGAAGTGAATGCAAAAGGTAACGAAAGAAAAAAGCATAACGCTACCAAAAGCGATAAGCGTGTCTACACCGTTAGCTAGCAGGCAGGAGTTTTTCATTGATTTTTGGTCACCAGGCCAGCTGGACCGCATAAATAACGATGCTTCTCGGACAAGCGCAGCGGCTCGAAGCCCAATTCGTCTTGTGGTATGCCGAACTGCACCAGCTTGGATTCGTATGTGGCGAGTAGGTCGTCGTGCGCCTTAACGACACGCACCAATTCGTAGCGCAAGTCTTCGATTATTTTGTTTTTCTCATCCAGTACTGAGCTGACTTGCTTCTCCAGACTTTTTGAGGCTTCACCGGTAGCACCGCACATCATTTGTGTCTGCTTCAACAATAAATCGCGTTTCTCATTTTCACGCTCCAACATGCTGATCTTGCGTTCGAGCAGCACATTTTTTAAGCCGGTCTTCTGTTGCAACTCCGTAACGACTTCATCGAATTTCGCTTTGAGTTCTTCACGTTCTTTCTTGAGGGTGTCGTTACGAAGTAGCAGCGTCTCCGTTTCCCATGTAAGCGCCTTCAGTTGCTTTTCAATGTATGTGTTGCGTACTTTAAGGCGTGCCAGCTGACTACGATCGCGCTCAAAGTGCTCCATTTTGCGACGCATGTCGGCCAGTTCAGCTTGTGCCGCCTCTAGTGGTTCTTTCAATTTGCGGTTCTCAGCGGATACTTCGGTGGCGGTGCGCTCACTGCGTTCCGATTGTTTGCGCAACACTTCAAGTTGATCCTTCAAACTGCTAATTAGTCCCAAATTGTTCAGCGTGATGTCGTTGTAATAGTTCTTCATGTCGTTGAAGGCGGTGTCGTGGCTCTCGATCAATCGTTGAATCTGTGTGTTCTTTCGTTCTTCCACTTCGAACATTTGCATGCGATAGGCAAGCTCGATTTCGTTTTTCAGCGCCTTCATCTTCTCTTCGTGCAAAAGTTCCATGTCCTTGGCTTCTCGCTGGAACTGAATGCGCGCCTGGCTGGTGATAGAAAGAAAACAATTATTGGAGAAAACAAGCAAAGGATTTTCTGTGTAGTTCATTTCCTATAATATTCAGAAAGCGACAGCGGCAGTGATTGGTCTCTGATACAGTCTGTGGCTTACAGTTTCTGAAATCGGTTCTTAATTCACGTGGCGACGGAGCTAATGAGAAGCAACCTAATAAATAACTCGAAGCAGCATAACAAAAACGGGAGAATCTCTATTTCGACAGTCAGGCTGCGGTAAAGGCGCTACTATCGCGCAGCACTAACTTAGGAAGTTTGGCGAAGGGCAGGGCAACTTTATATGCACTACATATTGGCACAGACGAACATCTGTGCCGGGTTCCGGTGCACACCGGTGTATCGAGCAAGGAGGAGGCCGACAGACTTGCCAAAGAAGGCGACCTGTACGCTGATGGAGGAAGTGCCGATCTCGTTGCAAGCGATTAAATGGGAGGCCGACATGTTCGGAAGGTGTTCAAGTTTTAGATCAAAGCGCAAAGATCAAAAGCGTTTAGGATTATGTGTAGAATGCATGATATCAACCGCATGAAGTTTCTCCTATCAATCAAGAAGGAAGACGGTAAGCTATTGGCTTCGAACGACTTTAAACAGAAAAATCTACCGGAGTTACGGAACGAAAGAAGAGGCAGTGGAATGTATCTTCTGCCAGTGTCGTGCCCATAACTAACTGCGGAATAGTCTCCTAAGAGCAGGATTTCTTCTCAATCTAAAAGCCGCCGCCAAAATAGTATCAATAAGGAGTTTCAGTTTGCCAAGAAGACTGTGATGTTCTTAAACATTACTTCTGGCACGTCAGAAGGCATCTATACGAACTGACGGACGTGGTCCAGAGGTCCATAAAACAACCACTGGACCCGAGAGCATATGTTCAGGCCATAAACGGAATTAAAAGGGAGTCGCTCTCAACCTACTTCCGATCTGTTAATGCTGTTTTAGGAGCACAACTCCGGAGATGCGCCCAACCCTTGCAAAACTTCGATCTGCATAGTGCAGAGGGTTTTCTCCCCCAACCCCTGCCATCGTGCAAGGACCATCTTCGTCCTTTACAAGCCTGTTCTAATTAATAAAAGATAAAATATCTGCTACTAGATTTTTCAGCTCTGTTTTGGAACTTCTTGCGGAAGGTCAATATGAGCTAAATTTTTTGCTTCAACAAGAAATCGAGATCAAGCTTAAAGCTTTAGATGCTGTGCTGGAGTTTGTTATACCCTGAAAAAGAAAACCAACAAATCCAAAATCTACTCACGCCATCTCATCGTTGTGTTTCATTTTTAGCTGCTGAATTTGCAATTCGTGCGTTTCCTCTCGTTCGCGCAGCAATCGGCGCAGCTCGCGTTTATCCTTGAGCAACTCCTGCTCCTGCGCCACATGATCTTCTTGGGCAAGCTTCAGTTGTGTCATTGCCTCAGCGCGTATTTCACCAATTTTATTCTGGTTTTCATACTGTAGATGCTTCATTTGTTGCACAATGTGTTTGGTATCGATGTCAGCCAGCTCCTGTGCCATCTCCACTTCATGATCCTTATGACGGACCTCATAGCGGGTTTCCTCTGTTTTTTTTTTTTTTGGAAAATTTAAAGTGTTATTTGAATTAAACCAAAAAAATAAAAAGAAAGAATGAATTTGTTTTAAAAAGTCACCGCATACCCAATTGTCCTCTGGTAATCTCCCAGAATGTGCGAACTTTATCACGTTCTAATTGAAAGAAGTTTCTCTCTTCACGTTCGCGTTCCATTTCCTCCTTCAGTTTGAGCGCAAACTGCTCCAGCTGGTCCCGTGTCATGGTGGACGTGTCCACGCCATCAATTAACACTGAAAGCAGCAAGTGAAATTAATTGTAGCTAATCGAAATCAAATCACAAGGAATCAAAATTCAATTGCGTTTGTCGAATTAGGATATGTGTAGCACTTTTTGTGAGCTTTTATGTGAGTGCAATGAAAGTGATTCATTTAAAAGCAAGCAAGGACATCGGTGTTCACAAGTGTATGTAAATGTATATACATACATATGTATGTGAGAATGTCCATTTGTGTTCTACTTAAAAGTAAGTGAGCTCATTAAAAATGTTTTAAATCATGACTCAATTACATGGCAATTACTTCGCTCCTTTAGAAAGAAATAAACTTTTTTTTTTGGTTCTTCTTTGATATTTTTAGGCAAAAAACAAAACCGACTACAATTCTCCTATAAAAATTTTAGAATACCGTTCATTTCTTGATGATCCAACTAAATTAAAAGTTAGTAAGGGACCACCTCTGAGGTACACCCGTTTCTTTAAAAACATTTCCGATAAAAGAAGAATGATAGAAATCGGTTAACGTAGTCCAAAGTTATGCGGTAACATATATAAAAAAATACAATATTCCGACGAATTGATAAACTCCGCCTTTTTTGAATAAAAATTAATAAAGTAAGTTTTTAAAAATTAAATGATATTAAAAACCTGTTCCTATTTAAAACAACAAAATGTAAAAATGAAAAGAAAATTTAATAAACAAAGGTAAAGAATATTTAAAAAAGAAAAATAAGTTCCTAAAAATTAAATGAAAAAAAATTCTTCTGTTTAAAATAGAATCCAAAAATTAAGAGGAAAATAAAAGTAATTTAATAAAAAAAGAGAAAAAAATATAAATTCGTAACAGTTAAACGAATTAAAAAAAATTATTTTCAAAACAATAAAAGCTAAAAATAAAAATTAAGTAAAATTAAAAAAGAAAACGCATTTGAGCGTTAATTTGGAGCAAATATTTAGCTTTGGAAGACAACACTTAAAAAACGCAAAACAAAAACATTCACATTTTAACCAATGTACCGTAAGACGCCCACAGACAAGTGGAAAAATGTAAAGCGCATTAGTAAACTCTACACTCTAATGCCGAATCGCACCTACCAGCCTTATTTTTCTTCCTTTTTTCGCATTCTATACGGATCACTGATGCACCGTTTCTGTACACTTCAACGTGGTGTGGGTAACTCCAGCGCGGTGGCAACGATTTTATGTGCTCTTCTCTATCTGCGCAATTATTTTCTATTTTAATTTATGCTCTTCCCTTGGTTGGCTTTGTTTTCCTCGTTTTCTCTTTTTTTCTTTTCACATTTGCCTTCACATATGAGTCGTCAGTATGCAATTATTGTGCAGTGACCACCATGGGAGACACAGCATTTAGTAACTAAGTTGCTAATGGATGACGGCAGTGGTGGTGGGTGTGATGGCCTTGGTAGTGACAACAACAATCACATTCACTGACCAACAACCACTTACACACTGCCGCTGTCGATACCGCAAAGTGAAGTTGAGTGCGTCTCGTCGCGAGCTGTGCATTTGGGCAATTAGGCTGCTTGTGGTGCGGAGAAAGTCATATGGCACAGAAGGATACTTATAAAAGTGATGAACGTAGTTAACGTCAACGTCGCATCGACTGCCCAATAGGGAATCAGACTCATTTGGAAATTTCTTTACGAATGGACTAAATTCTTCCAAGCTTGCTATGGGTTGCATCAGAATGCGGGCTAGGGTTTTAAAATAGTCTATTTTCAGAAGGCCGAAACATATAAAAGAAATATGAAATAAGTTGTTTAACAAAAAGTTCGCTTATATTCTTTTTCAGCGGTGGACAATGCTCATTACACACGCATGACAGTTCTGCGGCAACGGCGCGTATGAGCGACCGCGTGCCCAACTGTGGCTGGGTAGTTGGGTACGCTCAATCGTGAAAATGCAGTAAATAGATGGCAGCTGGGCTTCAGTCACACTGTACCCAAGCTAGTAAGTGCAATGTATTGCTACATAGATGCATGCGCACGGCAGATATCTTTTACACACATACACATTTGTACCTACCTGTGTGAATATTGAGGTGCCTCACAAAAAGGGCGAGTCGAAGAAAACTTCGAAATTTGGTAAATCATAAAACCCTGCAATCCCACCATCTTATCGTCGATTTTAAAGCCGCTTTTGACATTACGAAAGGAAGCTGACTCGACGATGCCACATAGTTAGGTATGCAAAAATTTTACATCCCCGTAAAGCTATGATGAGTGAATTTGACGCAAAATTTTAGATCAGAACAAATTGGGTAAGTCACCTCGGCGTCGTTTGGGGTGGAGTGAATTTGAGACAAAGAAACTTCTTAAATCTTATGTGAGAAAGGTAATGCTAGCAGTCCATCCGAAGGCACAGCGGCGCCGTATACAGCAAAATCATTATCCTGCTATCACCAGGTCCTTTCTAACATGGCAGAGGTTGGAAGAGGATGCCCTCCGAGCGGGTTGCTTTCACCTATCTTGTGGTGTTTGGTAGTGGACTGCCTACTAATGGAAATGTATGACTTCGTTCACATCCAAGCTTACGCGGATGAGATTTGTGTACTGTCATCAGATAAATCTTTCACGAAGGGCTGTAATAAGATACAGCGAATCCTGTGGAAGATTGATGAATAGTGCACTTTTTAGGATATTGCTGTCAATCCTAGCAATACCGGCGTAGTCTTGCTTACGCGGAAAAGAAAATTGGAAGGTCTCAACCTACCAGTGCTTAGAGGCGTAAACCTAAGTCTTTCCATGGATGGGGAATATCTAGGGGTAACTCTAGATACGAAGCTGCCATGTAAAACTCACGTCGAGCTGAAGGTAAATCGAATGCTGAAAGTTTTCGGACAGTGTCGGAGAACCTTTGGTTAGACCTTGCGTCTGAGATCGCTTATGGCATTCTGGATATACACAGTTTTAGTAAGACCAATCGTCACGTACTCTGTGTTCAACAGGCTACAAAGGAGCGTGTGTATAGGCATTACGGGCGCCATGAGCACAACGTCAGAACAGGGTTTTAGTCACTTGTCGCATTACCCAGCTCTGGATTTATTAATCCAAGAGAAGTCAATGAAAATGATGTGTTGATTACACTCCTTTAGATTGTGGCACGATGATCAGAGTTTCGGACACAGTGAGTTGTTTGGAAAGTTTTCACAGCAATACCATTTTTGTTTGGCACCTGAGTCTCCTTTGGAAGAAAGTATATACGACGTTAGATTTTCTACAAGGGAACAATGCAAAGCTTGGTGATATCTTTCTATACCGACTGCTCAAAGACCGAAAATGTCAAGCAAAGCGGGAAAGATCGGATATATCAAGGATATTATAAATGAAACTCTTGAGAGCCGTTGAAGTGGTATTGAAAGCTGTAAAACAACCAAGTGTTTCCTGGAAAGACCGGACTGGCTGGTAACAAAATTCGTTCTCAGATAATGATGAAGTGATCTGCGAACCCACTCCACCCACACATATATCCTCTTCTTCTAAATCCTGTATTTAGGTCTTAAGTACTATAGGCCTGAGTGCTTGGAAAATTGTCCTTTTTGGGTTTTCCGGCCACGTACAATTCCATTCCAAGCTACAGCAGCTAACTGTCTGTGAACACCAAGAATGGTAGCTCAATTACAAACGTAATTGACTCGAATAAATTTCTATCTGAAATTAATATGAGACATCCTAATAAGTTTCATCGAGTTCCTGAGATTCTGCTTGCCATTAAATACTGGAGGTCACTTGCAATACTCACACGACAATCTTAAAATGCCATAACATTACGAAATGTCTGTCGCTTCGTTGGGCGCAAATAAAGTCAATAAAATTTCGTAAACAAAATGAAAAGAAACGTAAAGGAGTCGTCGCTGCTCCTGCCTTGACCGCTGCTAGCGCATGAAGTACAGCTGGACTGCGCAAAGGCCTAACGCATACGACACGACCAACAATTAAGTAATATTTGCCGCAGTTACAGCTTTTCGTGTCCAGTAATTTCATTGCAGTCATGTTGCATGCAACATTTGCCACGAATGCCATATGCTTTTTATTACATACACATATATACTTGTGCTGTGCTGCTCTTAAATGACTGGGGGTAAGGACAGAGTAGGAAGCCAAATTGCTCGGACGTATAGCAAAATATGAATGGAAGATAAAGTATTTTTCTTTTAGTGCATTGCTTTATATTGCGAGCGCTGGAATTGTGGCAATAAGTGCAACCATCCACTTGCAGCTGTGTATTATACATACATACATATGTACACACAAGCCACTGAAGCGCGCTTAATGCACTGATACCTATTCATATTGTGATTCAAAACATTGTCGCAATATGTTGTCTGTCGGACATTGTATGCTAGAATATTGCAACATCGAGTTTATTCATTTTGATTATTAATTTTTAATTTGGTAGGTACACATTTCCGTTTTTTTTTTTGTAAATAAACAAAAATGCTCGCTGACTTCGAAAGCCAAATAAACAACAATAACTTAATCGCCAATCGGCGGGCATCGACATTTTCATAACAATGCCTGCGACATGTCATTGTCCTGCCGAATGATTTTGCCAAAGTAGTCTGTCTAAGCGCCGCTAAATTGCATACAATTGACTCCTTTGCCACCCGGAAGCGCAATTTATTCACATAGTTTTAAATAGAGTATGGCTCAATGCTGGCTTTTGTTCATGTCAATGCGCCTGAAAATATGCTCGTAAATCACTTCCCAGCATCTCGCAGGCATTGTATTGTCTTTCATAGCACATTTTTTGGCGCGTTGCGGTAAAATAGAAAAAATTGCATCCACTCATGCTAACGCATAGACAGCAGCTCCACAAGCTCCTGCTAAATATGTGCAATAAAGTAACATTTTTGAAAGCATTAATTCAACATTATTTTGCATATAGACAGATTTCGGTATTTGTGCTTGTGTACATATTTACATATGCATTTAAAAAGTGTCCAAAAGCTAGCAACATTGCTGCAGCCTAACTGCTATTAAGCACATTTTTGCTGCTGTGTGTCAATGCCATCGATGCGCCAATGCCGCTGTGTGCCAGGCAATGTAGCTTGAAGTGTTAATCAGCACTATCGCGAGTTTCGCTCGAATACAAATTCGCCCGAAATTTTTTCAACCGCCCGTAGTGAAAACTCATGATAAAGCTGAATATCCTTTTTAATGCTTTCTATATTTTGGTAATGCACTAAATATTTCATTACATTGCACACTGACCGAAAATGGATTTTTTTGGGATAAATTCAAAATTTTTATAGCAATATACATACACATATGTTAACTTAGAAAATTTCCAAATTAAAGATTTGAAGATGCAATTCTGTGCTTCAAAGTCATGTGTATGATCAGCTGCTATTTGGTCAGAATTAGTGAGCTTGTGGAAGGTTGTGTTAACATAAATAAACAAAAATAGATAAGGAAAATGAAGGTCATGGTATGTCTAGTAAGAATTAATTAATGTGTATATCCTGTGTGTGTGTATGTGCGTTTGTTTGTTTTTTTGTTATTCAGTGTGTTTGTAACGCGTATTTAAAGAAAAATACCAAACAATATTTTTGTGTTCAGTGGAGTAGAACTAGCAAGCTGACAAGTGCTGACGCGAGTTAATTGGGGATCGTAACAGTTACAACTTTTATTGCTCTTTAACAATTATTTTTTTTTACTTTTATTTAATTAATCCTTAAATAACAGTTATATATGATTTTTGTTTTATAAATCCAAAATTACAATTATTTTGGATTTTTATATTACATGTGTTAGATAACAGTTATTGAAGGCTTTTATTTATAAAAGTCGATAAAGAGACTTAATGTTGACTTCCAGGGAAACGAAACCAGTTACTGTGAACCGAACCCGATGCCCTGATATTACTATTATTTTAAGAACTAGTGGCCTGTCTACTATAAAAAATCGTGTAGCACTCGAGGTACCGGTTCAAAGAAAAAAAAGTTTTTTGTGTCAAACTATAGGCAGCTCCTGTATGAAAGTTCAAATCTGCAATATGTGAAAACGTGAGGGATGTTTTTCTCCCATACTTGTAAGTTGCTCTAGGAATATAAAAACAGCCCACATCAGCTCAATAAAGAACCTCTTCCGATTAATTTAAAAAAAATCGCGGGCATTATAGGATTGGAGTTCTATTACCACACCACATCATGGAGAACCAAAAATGCTGAAAATTAATATTGAGATAACAGTTTTCTTTTGTGTACTTTTCCTTTTTGTCTTTAATAATTATTTACGATATTCACAAGATGTTGCAAGCATCATAATGTCATAAAGTCGAAAAATTTTTCAATGTAAAATAATGGACGAAATTATTTTAAGGGATTTGGAGGGGTTTAATAAGAGCCATCGGTTTCTATTGGTTTACCAACATTTCGGTGTAGTTACAAAGCCTCCAAAAGCATTTTAACCGTTATTTCACGTTGAAAAATTTTATGAGGCGCTTACGACATCTTGTGGAAACCCTAGTCAAATAAATCTAAAAAAAATTTCACTTGTTTTTTTTTATATACAGGTTAAGTTCAAAAACCTTACAAGCCCATCTCCGGGTTTCCTCTGTCATTGCAATACCATTTCATTTTTCTCTATATTCCGATAGTCTCTGTCAAGTAATTTCAGCGTTAAAAGATTTTTTATTGATCATCTCGGAACGATGATTTTGGACTTGTGCGCTTGTCGAACTCACCAATTCACTTGCATTTACATGAACAAATACTTACTTGGCGCCTTCTTGCCTTTCTTTCCTTTTCCTTTTTTTGGCGGCTGAAAAAAACAAAGTTTTTCTTATTTAGTTGCCTTTCTTGGTATTCAAAATTGAAACAAAACTTTAAACCAAATTAGTCAGCTAAAATATTGCTTTTAAAAAATATTGTCAAGTGTATGGCTAATGATCGTAACTGCATTTACAAAAAGCACCTCGCGTTAAAATGATGCGGACGAACAAAAGCCATGAAAATTCGAAATTCTAACTTTGTACAAAAATTAGAAATATGAACGGACATTTTATAGGTTGCAGTGTCTACAAAATACGGTGATTGTTGACCATGGGCCGTAATTCATAAAACCGAAAAGGGCTCATACATGATACCAGCATGCTGGCGCCATAAAGTGATTGCTGGTACAATATTTATTTCTTTACAAATGAGGTCCGGACAAGATCGAAATTGTTAGAGCCGAAAATTCACAATTTTTCTACCATTTTAGCACTATTGTGAACTTTAATCTGCCACAAACACGGCTTTGACTCATATAGTGCAAGAAATTTCCGCCAAAATACTTTTTTTCTTAAAATTTCAGACCTTTTACTCAATTTGTTCAAAAAATTTGTGAAAGAGAAAAAGCGTTTTCTTAGTTTTAATGCATAAGGCCTAATGTTTTTGATGACCGTGTCACGCATTTTTCTCATACAAAGTTACAATTTTTTTTGCATGGAAGAAAATAATAACACCGTCGACAAAAAAAAATTATCAAAAATCTACGTAGCTTCTTGAAACTTGCACTCTATTATACTAGAACTCAATGGGATACAAAACTGCATAACCAGAATTTTCTAAAAATTATGAATAAAAAGTGGGTTGGTTGTATTAAAAGTATGTTGAATTTTTCTAAAAATTTTGAAATGCTTAGAGAAAAAAGTCAAAACTGGTCAAAAGGTCGTGCACTCATTTTTTCACATGACTGCAGTGTAAATGCTTTTTTATAACGTGTTTCCACGAAAAATTCGCTGCTAGCTTAGCTGTTTTGTTTCAACTTTAGACTTTAGAAGATCTGCCATAGGCCAAGTATTCACCAAATGTAGTCAACGAAATCGCATTTATTTCGTCCATTAAAGCGTTGAAGTGTAGGACCGCTTTAGCCCGGTGTGGTGTTGTTCGTTTTAAGCTTCTTGCCAGCTTACACTCTGTTCGCTCGCAGCCAGTGTTTAAATAATATGATGACGCGGCTTTCAAAACAATTTCGAAACAGCTGTTGCCTGATTGCATATTTTATGAGTGCAAATTATTCAAAAAATTCGCGTTCCAGCAACAAAGCCGAATTTTCCCTACAACAACTCGTTCCTTTTCGCAAGCAGTTAACAAAATTCTGCACTCCTGCTGGTTGGGCAAGTGGGCGAAAATAAGAGCGAAAGCAGTGAAAATTTCATAAATAAAGTACAACAACAACACACACATAACACAACAACACCTTGGCTAGCTTGATTTCATAAATATTTCCATATTTTTTGGTTATAAATTTTGTTGTTGCTCTTGTTGCAACGCAATGCCTGCATATTTTCAACTTACAACTTACAGTTTTGCTTTTGCATCATTTACGTTGTAGTTGTTGTATGTACACTTGCATATGCATGTGTGTTTGTGTGCGCGTGGTGGTTTAAAGGCGGCTGCTGTTGAAAAATTACTACAATCGCCATGACGCGCCTTATGAAACGTGGCAAGACGACGGCGCGCGGTAGATGATAAAGTGACGGTCGATATATCGTCGCTTTAGCGCATTCCATGTTGCACGCCGAACGTCGAACTGCTGAACGCGCGCTGCATTTTTTTTTTTTGCGTAATATCGCAACGTTGTTGTTGTTGCGCTAATGATGCATTGTTGCCACAGATAATCGCCTTTAAATATTTACTCAGAGAATGGTGATGTATGTAGGTATGCTTGTGCGTTGTAAATACTCGTAAAACATACGAGTATGAGTATGGAACGTTGTCTTTATTGGTGCCTAGGAATGTCGGTCCACCATTGGTATGAGAAGGGTACTTCGTACGTCTATGAAGAAGTCGGTATCAAATTGTATTTTATAACTAACAAACTGATTGACTAGTTCAGAACTATTTGCAACAGTCGATACATCAAGTTAAATGCCAGCATCGATTTCACAGCAACGGTTGGTAAGTTTGGGGTTAAGAAAAAAGTCTAGTTAAAAAAGCAAAATAACGAAAATGATGATATTTTAAATGATGACAATTTCCAAGAAAACATGCCTTTTAAAAATATATGGACATTTGACAAAATAACTTACTCGCAGTTAGTTAATTATTTCTTCAAGGCACCAAATCGTTCGGTGTCCTTGCAATATTTTAACTATTTACCAACCATATCGAGCACTAACCGTCAAAAGGACGTAAGCGACAGTTTTTTCAAAGTTTTATTTTTGATGCAGAAATGCGGTGTATTTTTGCATTAAGAAGAAAATTTACAAGAAAAATGTCGCTTGGATACGTTTTTTCGGCGGTTAAGGCTCTATATGTGTGGTTCAAGATAAAACTTTTATTAAAACCTTAGTAACTTTGTTCAACTAAAATCACATTAGTTGTTTAGCCAAAAGTCTACATATTCATACGTACATATGATATATTACATACTGAGTACCGAACTTACCATTTTGTATCACTTCCGTTGTGTTGACAACGTTTTTTGATTATCGTTATTTACTATCTTCACTCCTTGCTTCTCGTCAAATAAATTCGGCCAATTCCTTTCTTTTATTCGCTAAAGTTGTTCAGAATATACATTCATATGTACATATGAACGTATGTAAAATTTATAGTTCGTTTATAATTTTCGTAGAAGCATCCTTGAAGCCGCTGTGTTAATTTATTTTTAAAATCAGTCTTTTCTGATTAATTCTTATTTTTTTGCGTTTTTATAAATTTTCGTAGTTTCAAATGTGGTTTTTCAAAAGGATAAATAATACATTTCAGCGTTAGCTGACATTTGTGAAATTGTTTGTGGACGCTAATAGCGATAAACAAATTCGTAACCAAGGCGAATTCATATAAGGTTGTGTTGCTAGAATAGCTTCTTTAATTCACCTCGGTACACAGTTGTCAAAACTTCTTATGAGTGATTGTGAAAGTGAGAGTGTTCGAATTTTTTGTTTTCCCCTTTTTCCTTGCGCTTAGAATAGCTGAAATTGCACATTTGTGTACCGAAATCAAATACAAAATACATATAAGTTGTTGTTTTTTTACACCCGCTACCATTTTATATGAATGCGCCTTGTTCGTAACCAAGCAGTTGTTATTAAATTTTCAATAAATTTCTCAGCTGTTCGATTTCACGTTTGTTTATTTGTGGAATATGTTTAATGTTAGATGGATAATACCGGGCTCGTATTTAAGTTTCCTTAACAGGGCGACTAAAAAAAAAAAAACAAAAAAACAAGGAAGAGGTAAAGTATAAATTTTATTGTTTCTATTTATTCAGAAAAAGCGTAGCCAAAGCCTTGGAAAAAACACAATATACATATGTAACAATATTCGAGGTTTTTTTTAGTCGCAATAGCCTCGCTGTTTCAAAACCTAATTCTGTGATGAATAATCTTATCAGAGAGTTGCAAGATTTAACTTTCCGTTTTCTTTTTTGTATGCATACATATGTGCATTAGACTGTACTACCTTAAAAACCAACCAAAAAAAGTTCCGCGTATACCCGAACACAAGGAAATTTCGAAAAACGTTTTTATTTCATTTTTTCGGAACCTAGGTCGCCTTTTTACATTTTGCGGTGACACCTACATTGGGCAATACATTTTTTTTAATATTTCTACCAAAATGCTTTCTCATCAAAAGTTTAATGATTTTTGGTGAACTTTAATTTAATGACATTAATGCGGTACGTAAGGGAGATAAGACCTGAGGTCTGGTGAGTAAGTACTAGAATGGTTGAACTTGAGGCCAAGGATATTTGGAACGAAAAATATTATCTCCTTGAGACAAAAACATCGATATATCATACATTAAGATCCGACTGTAAATGCCACAGATATGACTAAAAATGTAAAAACGCGACCCTTACGTTCGGCATACTAAAAAAAAAAGAAATTGCCCTCGAATCGAAATACTTCCTCAACAAAAGTTTAATTAATTTTGGTGAGCTTTAATTTATTGGCATTAGGGTGGTACGTTAGTGTTACAAAAACTGAGATCTGATGGGTTAGTACTGGAACAGTGTACTTGCAAGACCCCTATTTTCGGGAAGAAAATTTCAAAATTGCTTGTAAAAATACTTTAGATACGAAGTTGTACGCCGAAAGTTTTTTGTGGTACGGTCTAATGTAACATATATGTACATACATACATTCATACGCGGGAATTGGAAATATCTGGAATTTGGAAAAAAATTTCGTATATTAATTCGATTTCAATGTTAAAGCTTATTGAAATGTTTCCAGCAGGCATTTTGGATCGCCGAAGAATCTTCCGACAATAATTTTAGTCTAGGAATTGAGTTCTCGGCGTCTCTGCTGAAAAGTTCACTAAATATGAAAATTCCAATCATTTCTCTTTTAAAGATAGAATGTTTATTTGAAGTATTTAATATAATATGCATATGGGCGATTCGAGCGAAAAGTCTACCGTGAAAAAATAAAATAAAAGTTCCATATGTATCTAACTTATTTATAGGCCGATATGGCTGCTTTTTATAATATGTACTATGGTTAAGTAAGCATAAAGGTTTTTTTCAAAAAATTGGTTCCTTACTTGGCGCCAGGGTCGAGTTATTTTCATAAGCCTTATTTATGCACCAATTTTTTTTCAAATTTGGTATGTTTAGTTGAAACGTAATAAGCAGGGTAGAATTTTAAGGCACTAAAAACTTGAAAAAATCCAAAATGGGTTTTGAAAAAAGAAAAAAAAAGAATTTATTTCTTAGTTATGTTATATACATACCTTTAGTAAAATGTGTGTGTCCAATTAAATATATAAAAAAAAATACATACAGTGGTCAAAAAATTATGTCCGAACCACTTTTTTGTCTAGTTTTAACATATTTTTTCTATTGATATTTAATTTTCGTTATTTTTTAAATAAAAATATAATTCATTCTTTAACAAAACCCGTGTAAATCCAAGTTTTCAACTTTGTTCTTTTTTAAATATTCTATAAAATCAACCGTTAGCCATTTGAAACTTGTACTTTATTCTACTATAATTCAATGGGCTACAAAATTGCATACTCAAAGTCTTTCTAGGAAATCTAATTAAACGAACGAATTGCAGTGACAAAATAGGCTAATGCCTCAAAATCCTAACCCTGGTAAAAAGACATATATTTGCCAAAAAAGTGGAATCGCTGCTGACGCTGATGTAAAAAATAAACTTTTTTGGAATGTTCATTGGACAAGTTATGGAACCATTTCACCACGGTGGCCGTCGGCAGATAGAAATGTGGAAATGGCATAAAATGTTTATTTTATAAGTATCTGATACAAGTCACATGAAAAGGTTCTTTTAGAATTTGAGTCCTTAGATAGCATGATGAAAAACTAAAACCGTTTAGCCAAATTTTTAATGTGAGAAGATACATATATACTGTCGCACAGTGTGGTAATCACGTACAATTTCGTAATCAAAAGTTGAACTTCAATAATCAATTTGAAAGAGACGAATTAAAAAAACTTCTGGTGAACTCTAATGTATGTATAATTTAAAATTTTGGCCCTGCACATTTGGTAGCTTAGCCAGCAAGCCAAGTAGATCCAGGTGAAATGATATTTTCTACTCGCACTTCGTCAAGTCAAGAATGGGTAAAAATTAAGCAGTTTTCCTTCTACATTAGAGCAAGATACACGTATTATTCAAATTTTCAGTAGTAAACCCGAAGAAAATTGAAGCAAAACCGGCAATCGATTACGTGGCTATAAAATGAAATCGAAAACACAAACTCGGCAGGCTAGCCGACCAGGAAAAGAGTTGCAAATTTTCGAGTATGTTAAGCATATCAAATAAGAGGAAAAGAGAAATACGCAATAAAAATAAACAAACAAATTGCATAAACACTAAGTCGATAATAAGAAAAGTATAAAAGTGTAAAGTGAAGCCGCCGAAAAATGCATTTGGCTTTAAGCAAACAAATGAATCAGTCCTACGAACTGTTTACGTAACGCTGTCTTATATTTTATATATGTATATCTGCGCATATGTATGAGTTTGTTTTCCAATTTGCTTTCTGGCGCATTATTTTATTATTATTATTTTTTGTTTATGCAAAAGTGTAAAATTGCCAGAACGCGGCAACTTAAAGTTGCTCCTTGGCCAATGCCATTGCCACTGTCGGGAAACAACATCTCTCATTCCTTAGTAGAGTAGCAGTAGTCACCGCGGCATTCGGCACTCTCCTCTCGGTTTGCTTGTGTCTTGAGCGAATGTGGCATGTAAACAGATTTTCTTTTCTTGCCTGACTGCGAATTCCCATTTGCTGCGGCTTGCGTTGGCAAACCAAGCAACACTTCCTTCAAACGTACCGACCGTCCACTTGCTGCACCAGCAACAAACCAACTTAGTCCTGCTCTTTCACTATCCGCCCCCGCCCGATCCTTCATTAAACCGAGCACTCTCATTCTTTTGCTTACATTTCTTTTGAAAACCGCAAGTAGTTTCGTTGTAAATGCCATCAGCGGTGCATCGTTTTGCTCATATTTTATCAGTAAACCACGCTGGTGCAGCAAAAGATTCCAAAAAAAAAGAAGAAAATAGCAAAGCTGAGTGTGCTATCAGCGGAAGTGGCAGCAGCAGCAGCTGATGTTGCAGCCGAATCTTTTGCTATTTGCTTTCAAGTTGCTTGTCTAATTTTTCGCTTTGTCTATTTGTTGATTTGAGTTGTGCGCATTCAGAAGCATTTTATAGGCTGCTGGTGGCGGTAATGAAATTTTCCTAAATACTAAATTATTTGTGTTTTTTCTTTTTCTGCAAACTGGTCGAACAGAGATTGCATTTGACAGCATGAGTAGTGGCTATGACAATGCGCAGCAAATCATCGAGCGTTGTAAATGATAACAGCCTTGATGGAAATGGAATTTAAATGGGTCGACACATACCAACACATACGAATGTAAGCATTTTAGTATGGTATACCGACTAATCGAAGATGGACGACGGGAGTACTGGGGCAGGCGTATTTGGATCGAGATTCCAAAAAAGTTTGCCAGTCGGCTTATACGCGACCTTATTCTAGTCGAAAGTTTTCGCAATCGAATTGACTGTTTGCGAATGTGTTCGTTGAAGGGCAAGTGGGCAGAATGAACATCATCGAGTCTTATGAACAACGGAAAACTATTTTGAACAACCTGAGAGCCCACAAAAGAGTAACAATGAGTCAACAACTTGGATCCCATTTATGATACGTCTAAATGATACACTGCAGAGCTTCTAAGAAGCTGGAAAAAATCGCCGATTGCGCACTGGCGGAAATCCAAGAAAATAACTTAGCCAGGAGGGTCTTAGGACTCTTATTGACTACTACAAAGGACACTGCAACCAAGGTACCATCTGAACGGACGGACTTCCAGTTGTGTGTACTGATGGAGAAAACCTCAGAGCATGTTCTATGTAACTGCTCACGTATCATGAATAGCAGACCGATAGATAGATATTGAAAGAGGTATGCACCGCGACCTGGTGCCCTCCTCCACTCATCACAATACCTCAGTTAGTCCCAAGGATTCCAGGAAGTCCAGGAAAGCTTTTGGAGGTAAGGAATGTATGTGTCTCTCTCTGGCCACATTGAGTCTATGCTCTCCTCAGCCGAATCGCAGAACAAATATCGGTCGACCAAATTTCCAGCCTGTGCAGATGGCCTCTTATTATGCAGTTTACAGTGAGGATGCCTGTAATTATTCTAAGTTTATATTTGAGAAGGTTTATTCAAAATCTATATCTTTTTTGGTTGTAAAAATCTATATCTTTTTTGGTGGTGCAGCGTAAAATTCTTGATATCTTTTTATACTTATTTTTTAATTAAAAGATAACCAAAATTTTAAGAGTTTAAGAGCTATCAGTTTTGAATTTATTTAGTTTTTTATAAATAAGTATGTAGTTAACGGTTTTTATCAACGAAAAAAAAATTATGAAAATCATAAAAATAATTTCTTATAGAAAGTCAATTAAATTTTCTTTATTTTCTTAATAATTACAGTTATTTGCTAAGATTAAAAAATACGTTTTTTTGCAAAAATGGGAAAAATTTCGATTTACATGTAAAAAATATATAGAAAAATTACTTGGAAAATTTGTTTAACTATTTTTTTTAAGATTATATAGACAAAAAATATAAGCCATTTAACAATTAACGCTTTGGAGTAAAGCAAAAAATATTTATCCTTCAAAGTGTATTTTTCAACTTTAGTAAAGAAAAAAACTGCAAAACAAAATAGGTTTTAAAATGTAAAAACCTCTTAAAAATTTTATTAAATTTTAGCTAAAAAAAATTGAGAATCTGTCAAAAATTTTTGACTGTAGACGTTTCCGCGTTTGCACTACTGTGCGACGTCTAAGGGTGTAAAATCTTTCTATTACTTCATTCGTTTATTGCTTACTTTGTGCGACTTTTGATGGTTAATAGATTTTAATATTTTATATTAGATCCTCTAAATTTCAAAAATAGCGTTAATTTAAGCAACATTAGTTTGTCATCAATTGCCAAATTTAATTTTGAACTAATTCACTACTACCTCGAACCCCTCTTTAGAACAAAATAAAACTTGAACGCCAAAAATCTGCTAAAATCAAAGAGAAAATGAATTAAGCATTTCTGGCAAATTTCCCACTTTGCTTATTTTATCATATTTCATAATAACTTCTAGGGGAAACTTCAAAAATTACTTCACTTCATAATCTCTTCCGCTAACTATTTACTCGCTCCTGAGTGGTTAGAGAAGGGAAAGCATCGTTAGCGCACAGATAGGAATACTATACGGGATGTCTCCACTGGAATTTCAACTATTTCTTGGCACTGTGTTTAGTTTTTTTTTTTTATGTTGGTACATAAATATGTATGTATGTATGCACAAGCATGTTAGCATTTGAGCTCTGTCGCGTTAAGATTTTATTTTATTTTGAATTTTACAGCTTAATAAATGAATCAACCTGCAGCAGATTTAATTAACTTCATTTAGAGATGCTGCCCTCTATGTAGCTGAAAATGAGTGCCTTGCGGATCGGTCAATGTTAGGAGTTAAGCTTTAAAAGACCATTCGCCATTGAAAGTTAGCTTTAGTGTGGATGCTACTTGCTGTTGGCCGCGTGCCACGGCTAAACATAGCGGACATACCATTGCCATTACGCCAGAGTGGGTCAGTGGGCGTTTCATTGGCTCGAATTAAATTATGCTGCAGTTAATTGACGCTTTGTGTTGGCGTTGAAATTGCGCGGAGCTATCTAGGTGCGCTATAGGAAGTTTCCAAATATACGTAAATATATACATACACTGCCGGAACAAAGTATTGGCACAGCAAATTTTTCACAATATATGCAACAATTTTCATTCTTATATTTTTCCGCTAATTTCGTATAAACTATGTACATGATTCATTCTACAACAAAAAACATAAACATATAATTCCTAAACTTTGTGCAAAACCCGCGAAAATTCAGCAAATTTTCATGAAAATTTTAAACTTTTTAATCAGATTTTGAGTATGCAGATTTGTAGACCAATCAATTTTATTATAATAAAGTGCAAGTTTTAAGTAGCTAGGAATTACTTTTGATTTTTTGGCAATTTTTTTTCACGCAGTCTCTTCCATAAAAAAAAATCTTTCGAAAATACTTTATATAGAAAAAATGCAAAACACGATTTTTGACTAACTCCAAACTACAGCATTTTTTCACTAGAATTCAATGGGCTGCAAAACTGCATACTCAAAAAAATTCTAAAAAAACTGATTACAAAGTTGAAAATTTTGGAAATTTTAGGAATTTTATTTTTATTTTTTTGTTTTATAGAAAATTGGCGGAAAAATATTAGAACAAAAATTGTTGCATATATTGTGAAAAATTTGCTGTGCCAATACTTTGTTCCGGCAGTATACATATTTATGTATGTACATGTATACGTTCATACCTGCATTTCTATATATGTACATACATACATACATCTTAAATTCCCAAAGTTAAATTTTTACTATGTACAATTTTTGATGCAATTAAAAATCACTCAATCCAAATCAAGCGTTCAAAATTTAATCAAAATTCTTACATAAATTACCTAAACGCAAATCAAACAGCCAACAAAAAACTTAACCAAACAAAACCGTGAGCTCTTCTTCAGCCGCAGGCATTGCGAAAGGAAAAGTGTTAAGTTAGCTTACCACAAAAAAAAAAAAAATCAAAATTGCCAAATATTTAATGAAAAGCACAACAATTGGCTGCTTAAAAAGGCGCTGATTTCTCTTCTCGTCTAACAAGTCAAGCAAAACTTTGCGGCGCTTACACGCTCATAAGTAATACTATGCTATCAGTTAAATTATGCCACGTAGAGCTATTGGGCCGCTAAGAGCTCAAAATTAAAGCATTTAACATGAAATTTACGTATACCGAGCATAATTGAAGGATATGCCAACAAAAACAACCATAGCAACAATAATATATACCACCAAACAATATTTGAAATTGTATCTATGCGAGTAGCGTTGAATTTCCGCTAACTGTTTGCAACAATATGTCAGGCAGTCAGTCCCCCGCCAGTCAGTCAATCCGTTTGAAAATCCCTTCAGCCCCGTCAATCACTTACTCACTTCTTCATTCATCCCTTCCTTCACCAATCAGTTAAGCAGTTATTTTGTGGCAGAAATTAGGGTGGTCAGTAGCCAGTTAGTCTCCAGTAGCGTATGGTTTGTTGGTTGCTATCATCGCCTTGTGGTCGAAATGTTTGGTTTTTGTTCGCGTTTCGCGCTTAAGTGGTTGTGAGAAGGTCGTTAAGTGCGTTATGTGGCTGGTTAACTGCTTTAATTGAAATTAATAACGCGCCATGAGAAGTGTTTGCGCATTGCTTCAATTAAGCAAGTTACAGTTTTGCTTGAACGCCCGAAAATATTGAAGGTTTTAATTGTATAAATTGCGATAGCTTTAAAAATTTTAGCGTTTGATTTGAATTAATTTTGTTTTTGCTACTCGTATAAAAGAGATTTTTTAATATAAAGTTCGAAGAATTGTTTTGATTAAAAGTCCGTTTTCTAAACAAACTTGGATGCGCTTGATCGTTAGGAAATTTGGCTGGTTAAATGAAGCCCGAAATCCATGTTCACAAAAACAAAATAAAAACAAAATTGTTCTCACAGTACTGTTATAAAGGTGCAGCGTTGAAAAAAAAACATGACGCTATCGAGAAAGCACTTAGACAATGAGATACAAAATTGGCTCCTGACCGCCATTGTAATTCGAAATATTTTTACGAAGTTCAAAATATTGATCCACCCTATTTATTGGATATCATCACATAATTGAGATTTAAAATCGATGGGAATAGGCGAGCTGATATGCTAACCCAGTACTGAGATGCTGCGTTCAGAGTGTACCAGCTCAGTAATTATGACCCTCGAAAAAAGCACACCCTGACAGCACGAATTTGTTCCGATCCTAAAAAGCATTTTTAAGATCCTTCTGGTGTCAACTTGTCAGCGACCTCATTTTCTTATATCTCACAGTAGCCTGAACCCACCACCAGTGTGAGGTGTAGGAGCATGGACAGACCACCGATCCTTCCATTAGCACCATACTTTTAAGTCTGAGGGCCAGATATTTTCATACCAGATTTACTGCAGTCAAATTCGTTAACACTCTCAGCGCTTTGTTTGGGATGGTCCTTAAAGTACCTGAAATGCATAAAAGCACTTCTCTTTGGACCTTACTTAGTAGTTTTAGGTATCTTGTCTTTTGCGTTGATGGCCACCATACAATTATTCCATATAATAGTATTGGTCTGACCACAGAAGTGTTAGGCCAATGTCTAATACGAGGTGCTAAACCCCATTTTATTGCAGGGTGGATTTTATCAATCGGGCAGGATTGCTGCTTTGCTATCTGAAAAGGTAACGAAAGAGGCGCGCTTCAAATCCTTTTCTAAGTTTAATTTAGCGGAGGTTAAGATCACTTCAGCCTGGAACATCGTGGGCCATCTGTACATGGGAATTGCAAGTTTAGTACCAGGTCCATAAACCCTACACCTGCTCTGCCTTTTATCAGCGATCAAGGGCAGGGTGTCCGTTTACCCAATTTTTTACTTGAAACTTTTTTCTTCTTCTTTTTAGAATCAGAGATTTCGCATTTTTCCAACCATGGTATCTTCCGAATAATACCTGCATGAAACTTCTTTCTATAGAAGCAGTAATTGGGGAGTCGAATTTTCAGCTCCCTTGTGGCTGCTTTTGCTTAAATAAAAATATGAAAAAGAGTCCATCCTAGAACCGACTCTAGAGCCACAGTTGAGCAAGTTCTTATTGATCCAGTGAGGAAAAGACACGTTTCTCCAAGCGTACGGTATGTATTCTCAGCTATAACTAGTCTTAAATAGACAGCTCACGTGATAAATGATATCCGCGGTAATTCTTTGTAGTTGTAATGGAAAAATACCATCTCTACCCGCAACTTTGAAGGGTCCAAAAATCTCTACCGTCCACCGTACTATGTGGCTGTTAAAGATGGAGTCAAATCTGCTTTCATTTCTCACTCTCGTAAGCATGCATTCTGAAGAGACACCGGTCATTTGATCTCGCTCCACCAAAGAAGCGATAGATTCAGAGTCGCGCTTTAATTGTTCGTAAAGGTGTTGTTTTGCCCAAATTACAAAACTCCTTTATGTAGACAGGAGCCTCCATGATTCCCTCTTGGAGAGTATTGGTTGAAATGGCTAGAGAAAAATATATATATGTATATGTATGCTTCCACTTGATACTTACTGTATATATGTAGTTCACATTGGCGATAATAAAATTTTAAAATTATTTTTTTTTCCCGATTAATTTCGTTCTTTATTCGTAATAAGTTTATTTAATTTGTGATTTATATATGTCTGTATATATATGTATGTATGTATATATATATGAATTTGCTCCAATATATATATTAAATGATATACTCATACATATGCAGTTTATATATTTCTATTGTATATATATTTATTTTTTAATGTATATATAAATCTACTTCAGTTATACACATTATGTTTAAATTTATATTTATGCAGTTTGTTCAAGATATGATTATATAATATTATTACAGACTATTTACTTTACTTAATTTTAATTATTTACAAGTAAAAATTTAGTTTAATAAAAAAGTTTACAAAATATAACGACATATTTTTTAAAAGCTTGTTTGTGAACAAATAATTTACAATGCGCTAAATTGTAACAAAAATTGATAAAATAAATATTTTTTTCATTATTTTTTTTTTATACTTCCTTTTATAATCTATGATTATTATTTCATATTATTTAGGAGCTTTTGATGTTATTTAAATGATTAACTGAATAACTAACTGTCCTTCCAAAATGAACCGCTTTTTATGTTGGAATATTTATTTACATTTTTAATTTTCCTTATGCACTTAAAAGTTTTTCAATAAAGTTAACCAAATTTAAAAATGGAGGATTGCCCTCACACAATACGCTAATTTCCTGCTATTAAAAAATGAAAAGGATTTTGCTAATTCCGGCTGCCGCAGGGGGTCAAAAGTGCGCACTACAACTGTAGGACCAAGGTAGGGTTTTCTGCACATGCGTTCGCCATATATCACCCCACCGAGGTTTATATATTCAACGCATATATCTTGGAACTCGATTGATAAGTTTCTCTTCAAAAATGCTTCAGAAAAGCTTTCAGCATGCATTCAAAGAAGGTCTAAGAAAAAAAGCTGTCATTTATTTCTTCGAGGTTAAGTTGTTTCGGTTTGGTAAGTCTCAAGAGCTCTGTCACCAATTATTTTCTAAAGTAAAAACAATACTTCTTCGAAGATAGAAACTCAAATGGTTCTAAAAAATTTGGCTAGGCGATGCGCAACGCATTATAGTTTGGGAGTTTGGACACAGAGACATTTTAGGAAATTGCATCGCGGACGAGCTGTTAAGTAAGGGAATCGATCAATTTTTGCCATGCTACAATCTTCAAAAAAAAAAAAAAAAACTGTGGCTAAGGTCGGTTTTCATTGAACAAATAAGCAACAGATGGGCTAGGGAGCATATTTGTGAGGTTAACAGGCAATCTGAACAAGAATTGAGGAGAAGATATCCAACTCTCTAGTTATCCTTGATTGCCTCTCCTTTAACTCACTCGTTTGTATATCATTAGAAACTGTCTAATGCGTATAAATAGAGAATTTTTGCCACAGTTGAAGGATCAGGGAAGGAACATGAACTCACGATAGTCAAATAGTAAGGGGTTTTCTGACCTAAGATTGCACTTAATATTCTTCATGGAAAGTGTAAGAATTGCAACCTAACCTAAACTATGGCGAATCCCTATCGAGAAGTATTAGATGAGAGACAAAATAAAAAAAAGACTGTTCTTTCAAATAAAGTACGGATGGCCACCGGAAATGCAATATTTTTTAATTAAGAGTCGCAGAAAAAGTTTAGTCACGAAGTTCTTCAAAAATCGGGTGATATCAAAACATAGTATCTTTCTTTTCTTTTTGGTTGTTGCTGTTTCCGACAGGGTTGGTGTACTATGTGTTTTGGAACGAATTTCCGCAATCCTTGTGCTCGAGAGCGAAAAATGACACTGAATATGGCTTAAGCGCCGAAACCGGTTTATCTCCAAATCAAATTCGCCAGGAATGACGGAAACTCGTTTTAAAACATAGGATATGTTTATTTACTTTTGAAGTTGTGTTTACTAACCGAACTTCGTAGTGGAGTGGCTAGAGATGCGTAGCACCACTCGTGATGACCAAGGTTCGATTCCTGGTATGAGCAACTCTCCGTGTGTACATGTGTTATGGAAAATATTCTCATAAAATATAATTTGCTTTTTCGAAAACGCACATTTTTTAAAGAAAGATACATGCTAAAAATAAAAAAAAATATATTTGAAATTTGTGAAGTTTTTTAGTAAAAGAAATACCCAATTACTTAAGTATATAAAACGTTTATTTATTCTTAAAATAATTGCATAGCATCTTATGTTTATATTATTACTTTTCTTTATTTTTCGTATCTATAGTTATTTTCAGGTTTCCATTGACGTTTTTCCGACGACTATAAACATTTTAACAAACTTCTTTCGTTAATTAAATAATATATGTATGTTTTTCTTACAAATATTCATCTATATTTTTAATTATAAAAGTTTCTTAATCAACGATTGACTATTGTTTATTGTGACCAATTTGCTTGTTACTCGTACAATTGCAAACTTGTTCACCTCAATGGAAGTTTATTCGCTTTATACTTTTTCTATTTGGTATACAAACATACATTTGTACGTACATATGTATATTTTGATGTGTGATGGATATTTGTAACTAATATTTCATATCCAAACTATTTCATATCCATATTTTTTATATGCTCAAATCTTAAGTTATATATTCATATGAATTAATGTAGTAATTTGATTTCTCTAATAATGGCACATATTTTTATTGTATTTCAACATTTTGCAGTTTGTCTCTTTTTCTATGCATAGCATTTATAACAAAAAAAAAATGTACATACATATAATGCAAAACCAATTAAAAATACGCATTTTTTTAAAAAAGCTTTAAATTTGTATGTGAATTTTCTATCCTTTATGTGTATTTATATAAAAATCGAAAATTTTTAGTTAATTACTACTTCTGCTTTCAGTTACATATTTTATGTTACACCTTAAATACTTTTTTGATTTGTTCCTATGCAACTGAGTTAATAGTTCATCGAATATGTTATATTCTTATTATGCTGTAACTATGTACAATTTTAAAGTTTAATGGTTATACATTAGAGTGCGTCGACAAAAAAATTTCGATTTTCCCACAGGAATTATAAAGTGTATTATATTTTAAACATTTTTATGCAGACCTTTTAAGCTTAATCTCCTCTAACAGCTGAGGTGCTTTTTGAAAAAAAAAAAAACATGTTTAAAAACCAATTTTATTTATAGAAAAACCTCATTATTTTTCTGAAATATTTGGCGGAAGTCTTAATTTAAAATAAATTATGCAACTCCGATGGAAAAGCAGTATCGGTTTATTATTTCCATGGAGAGTGATGCAATCTATTATACATATGTATGTAAATCTTTGTAACCATGCTTCTTATACTAAAATTGAAAAATACATATCTGTGTGTATCGAAAAAGACGCAGTGCTGCCCATCTTTCACTCAACGACTGAGGGGCGAGTACACGCTTGTAAACGGTAAATTTTGCATCGCCGAGTCGCGGCATTATTGACATGTTAAGCTCGGTACGGTTAATCTGGCCGGCGCACAGTATGAGAGTTTGCCAATATAGTATGTCAAAATTCAATTTTAGCCAAAGTTTAGAGATATCCACTTGAAACTTGGCATGATTTTTAAAAAGAACATAACCTTAAATATGGTTATGAACAACTATGTACTTCCAAATAGTGTCAAAGGGGACTAGTTCCGAACTATCCATAAAAAGACTAGTTGGAAAAGTTTTTTTTTTATCGATTTACATATATTTTAGATTTCTTCTTTTTTTTTTGGAATAACTAAAACTTTTTGCTCATAGCTGTACCAACAACAAGCCAGCAGCGTTAAACCTTAACACTTTTTACGAATTTCTGTAGTAATTTCAGCTCTAATTTTGAAATGTCTGCTAACTCCTCGAATTGAAAGACTCCTGAGAATTTTTGTCGTATTTTTGACACAGAAGGTACGCTATGGTTTACCCAGTCTGCCGCTCACGCAACTTCCTGCATCTGTCCATGCAAGTGACACCCATTCTTTGTGTCCGGTATCAACTCTGTAATCTCTCCTGGATGGCCGTAACTTGAATCGATTATCGTTAGTTTCACTATTTTGGCAAATAATTTTTGTAGTTTTTCAGGTGGTTAATTCACGCCTAATCATACCGTTGTCTATTTCGTTATACAAGTATGGGGGTGGCCTATGAATGTAGTTCGTGTGTTCGAGAGTCAAATTGGTAGCGCTCTTGGCTGTCTCATCTGCTATTTCATTAACCTCCATTCCTTTATGGTCTAACACCTAATAGATATGAAAGCTCTACTACTATCCTCATAGCGAAAACTTTTGCTACTCTGGTCAGGTAACATAACTGCTTGTCTGACGTTCAGTACTTGGCAGTATACTCTGGCACCCATTCCCGCTATCATTTTAAAGCTGTCCTTGAAAATATTGAGGAGTTTACGGCTAGGTTTCATTCTCTTACGAAATCGCTCCTCCTCAGTCCTTGTGCGAATCCTTCGTTCCCAATTAGAGCAAATTTCCATACAATTTGTTCTACCTGTGATTTTCGCGCTAATAGAGCCTGTAAATACTTTCAGGGCGGGGTTCCTCACGTTACCAAAAGTGTCAGTGATGCGAGTGTCACGAAAGGTTTCTAGCGTTCCAGCAGGAATGGGGTTATACAATTTGAAAAAATTTGGTTGGTTTTGCCTGCCCTGGGCATAAAACAACCCTAGCTTTTCTCCACAGCACCGGTACATAGCACAGCCTCCAATCCAAACTACCACTTTCAGCCATGGTTATCCAGGTGACTAGCATGAATAAAATTCCGTCTACTCCCGAGAATTTTTAGAGATCAAAACTATTGATTGCCTATTCTAATTTGGATCAAGTTGCAATGTTTGGCAATGTGCTATCCGCTATACATATCTCCCACGATATCGTGTTCTGGTGAGTCCATGGTCTACTAGCGAATCCTTGTTCGAATTGGTCGATTTCCTGCGATTATTACGTATAAGGCTAGGCTTACTTGGAATCTTGGTTGGAAGTTTCCTAAGCCTGCACTCCTCGTTTGCTCCCTATAAGTTATCACAACAGTAGTCTCTCCAGGAATTTCTCTTTGCCTTGCGCACTTCTTTTTCATATGATTTAAATAAGACCTTACACTCCTTTCAGCAAAATACATTATCGGCTACTTTGGCCAATTTGAAGCCTTCTAGCACATCGCGTATTTGCGAACCCAGCTATTTATTCTACAAGGTATCCTTGAAGCCTTTAAAATCTTAGGTAATATACAGACTCGGGTAACAGTCATACGGCGCTATTGACAATGTCATCTCCGGTTACCAAATCTAAGCTGGTTAATGAATGAAAAAGGTTGTGGAAAAAGCTACATAAAAATATTGAAAAAATAGAAGGCCTAAAGTCATTGCGGCTCTCTTGCTTTTGTTCTCACCCAAAATATGTACATAAGTATGTGAGAAAATTGTTAAGTAATAATGCAAGTAGTGGCAGTAAAATCCAGCTTAATGAAAAAATACGTTCTTGCAACAATTAAAATTAAATTAAGACATCCGCAATTATTAAATACGCTTTCAAAGGAAAATGGTCTATGGTAATGAAAGGACGACAAGTAAACGTTTTACTTGTTGAATTAAACGAACGAAATGCAGAATTTACATAGGTACATACATATACAAAGATATAAGAGGATAAGACGTAATCTCATTAACGACACACAGGCGCAGCGAAGGTTAAATGAAAATATAAAATTAAAATAAGACGAAATTAAATGAAGTTAAACGTAATAAATTGTATGGGCAACTCAATGCAATTCAGAAAAAAAACTAAGTATAAATGTAGCAGAAACTGCAACAACAACACAAAGGCGTAGTAAACAACTGCACTTATATCAATTTGAATGAAATGCATTCATTATTTGTAGCCGTGAGAAAAGAAGGTGGAAATGATGAGATTGAGAGTGAGCGATAATGCGCTACGACAGTCAGTGTTGCCACAATTTAAAATTCAAAAATAATATGGCTCGAAATGTTTGATGAATATAAGCAAATGCTCTCATACCCTAGGATTGCTCTAAATCAAAAAATATTTAGAGGTCTTTCGAAGTCCTCAAGCTTAGAAATTTTCTTAAGAGCGTTCCGAATGCCTTTTGTTAAAAGGGTAATAAAAAGGATTTTGAAGTAAATCTAGAAAAAGGATTGAAAAGGTTTAGAAAATTCGTTAAAACTGGCATCACTGCTACAAAAACTTGTGAATGGAAGACGGTTATTGCGCATTATAAATTATATTCATACAAATATTTACACACATTTACTTACATGGATACATACAAATCGAGGGCTTATATTCAATATCCCCTAACTGGAATTTTTACAAAAACTACTTTGTGATGTTAAAACCCATCTGGGACTTACCTGATGATCACTGATGTTAATTCTGACTTAGTAATTTAATAGTAAATTCTTCTGTCAAGCGTTTTACGAGGTCAGCATTAATATCACCAATGACAGTTAAGTTTTAGCTGGATTTTTATATCAGAATCTCATTTTTGTGAAGAGTGCAGATAGAGGGTATTTTGAATATAATAAGTACACACATTTGCTATGAATATATGCATGTGCTTGTTTGTAACACTACTCTTTGAAATTGAACTCATTATACTACATAGCACTTGTATGAAGGTAGTACATAGTATGTATGAATACAACATGAAAAACGGATACAAGAAATTAAACGACAACAATGCTAATGGATGAGCGATAACGATAAATACATCCATAGCAACACAGCGACAGGATCGTAAGCGGAGTATGTCACAGCTACAGCCACTGGTAGATGAAGCATTTTCTAATTGATAGACAAAATAATAACCCGTTTTGCATGCACTTATAGTAATTCAGACATACATACATACATACATATGTATGTATTTTAGACTGGGTCGAAAAAAAAAGTTGCTAATGTCCGCCCCTAAATTTAAAGATTATGTTGAGAGGGTTCTGGAAAATTTTTTTTTTTTTTTTTT
>NW_016159292.1:352-20804 GCF_001687245.7 Rhagoletis zephyria | reverse complement strand
ATACTTACATCTGAAACTCATGTTGACCTGTGATATTAAAAGTGCTATAACTCCTTTGTTTATTATTTTAGTAATATAGTTTGAAGGCAACATTTTCTTGAATTTTTAAGTACTTTCGTTTGGTAAGGAAAAAAATATACTTTAGGGGGGGTAAAATTTTGTTTCTGCCCTTATCATGCGAACGCGACTTCAAAGCTTAAAAAGACATAAGAACGAAAAGTGAAGCTTCTCAAGACAAAAATAATGACATATCAATTTTAAAAATCGGCCGTCAAATAACCAAGTTACAACGAAAAAACCATTTCGGCTGTATTTCGGAGGGTTAAAAAAAAAAAAAAAAAAATTTTTCCAGAACCCTCTCAACATAATCTTTAAATTTAGGGGCGGACATTAGCAACTTTTTTTTTTTGTATGGGGACCGACCCAGTCTAATGTATTTGGATTTCGAAGACAGCATTGAAATGCAAGAGGAAATTTCAATGGAATTAAATTTTGAAAGGCGACATTTAGCGTTCTCTTCAATGTACGACATTTGAAGTGTGTCTCTGTATCATTAAGTGGTTGTCGATTGTGTGGCGATTTTAATTTGATTTACTTCAATATGCCATTTGAATTAAATTCTATAGATTAGGCTGACACTGAAAATAGATGGAGTATTAAATTAATTTGTTACTTTTCGTTATTACGATGCCAGAATTATTATTTCCAGCTGATAAAAAGTGGTAACTCAATCTATAAATATTACACGTGTATTACAAA
Organism: Rhagoletis zephyria; assembly: GCF_001687245.7. NCBI lineage: Eukaryota > Metazoa > Arthropoda > Insecta > Diptera > Tephritidae > Rhagoletis > Rhagoletis zephyria. Next base: position 20,045 of record NW_016159292.1, on the reverse strand, counting down.
TTGTAAATAAAATAAGCTGTACACATGTGAGGCATCAACGAAAATATGCTTCTATTTGAAAGAACCAGGGATGCTATTATGTATGGAATATAATATCGTTTAAATAACCGCCACGGCTTTTTATAGTAACGCGGATCCTTTCAAACATTTTGAGGGACGAGCTGGGTTTTATTGACTTAAATCGATTCGATCGATTGCTGTTTATTTACATACAGCAGTGACTTTAGCGAACCCCACAAGAAAATTTATGGTGGGGTTAAATCACACCACCTTGGTATCTGAGAAGCCCATTAAAGGCAGGAGGTTTGCCAATACTTGCCGACCGCTATTAGAAAACAAAACGGGTTCTGTTATTTCTTGGTATGTTGCTTTGACCATGGATCGAACTTTGGCCCTATGTGGTGGTAGAAAAAACATCTAACCACTCGAATACGCGGTGTGAACTAGCTAGTATCTTTCAGGTCTGGCCAATTTGTGAAAATATTGGAATTGGCACTTCAGCGAAGAAAGATGCGACAACATATTTCACGCCGAAGGAATACCCGCACACTTATTTTCGCGGTCAACTATGTTTGCGGTTGTAACAGCATATAAATCCCCCAAAGAGTTTTTGTGGAATGAAGCTGAAGGGACAGTCCTTTGCCTGGTGTAAATCTATGTTTACACGTCTTTCTTCGCCGAAGATTTTGTGTGCGTATTTTTTCGTAAATTTAGTTTTTACTGCGTCGTTAGATACGCTTTTGTATATACAAAGGTCAACTACAGCCAAGTGTTGAAACCGTCAAAAGACAACAGAACCCTGCAAAAGAGCTATTACCATGCTCTTTCCTGTTAACGAGTGAAACTTAATAAACCGAAGTCTTCAATGAGCTTTGGCTTTCACCAAAGAGACCTGAGCTTCAGTCTCTTCATTTATTATCAATCCACATAAACCATTGCCTTAAATATTGCAAAAACTTCCGCTCTAAATGCTGAACAATATTTTTCAAGAAAGAAGAGAAGCTCACCTCTGCTATCTGTTTTGAAAGTGAAAACTAGCATCTGAATTCAACAAACTTCTCATTACAATATTTTTGCTTTTACGGAGCTAATTATTACTCCAAAGTATTTTTTTCGGAAGATACGATATAACCCACACGCCTTCAAAAGTAAAAGAACTACACCGCCTAAGCTAACTCGTTGCAGTGTAGATAAAAAACGGTAGTCTTGGTTGGTTTTTCGGTAAGCAAATTCTCGTAGATCAAAGTTTTCTAAGCTACGAGTTAAAAAGCAAAAGTTAAGAGAGAGACATTTTTTAGCTAAGGAAGTGTTTTAAAAAAAAAATACCATTTTAAACTCTTAACACTGCCTAAAATTTCTCGTCAGCCAAAAACGGCCATTTAAGCATTCAATTGAATTCAATTGCCATGCATAAGTTCTGACGCTCACTCACCGCCTTGCCTTGTGGCGATAAAGTAAACATGTTGCTAAGCAATACGAACAACAATTTTAAATTGAAACAAGTTTACCGACAGACGTCGGCAAATAAACGGCGTACTTGAAAATACTAACATACATACATAAATATTTATTTCCCATCACAAGCGCAAATACATTTGCCTCCTTCATGAGAGCTACTCTTACACCGTGCGGCAGTAAATTTTACACACACAACAAAAAATTAATATATTCGCGAAACTATGGCTAAATTATAGTAAAACGGCGTACTAAGTTTTTCTCTAAGGATTTTTTTAAACGGACTTTGAAATTAAAAAAATATGATTATTTCAAAAAATTATTTTAAAAATTCAGTGCAATGTAGGATAACAATAAGGGTATCATATAAAAGAAAAAATTCTGTAGAACTATGCCAGAAAAAATTTTTTGGTGCATAAGGACGAATGGGTATGGAAAATTACAAATTTTGTGCTCAAATAACCTTGAAAATTTGCAATAATTTTCTTGAACAAAATATTGTTTGAGAAAAAATATACGCACGACCTCAGCATCGAATATCGTCCGACAAACTTTATTAACTTAAAAAGATAAAATTTATTAAAAGTGGATCTTCAATACCTACTCGTCCTTGTAAACCAAAAAACTTTATTGTTTTTAAGTTCTACAGAATTTTCTCTCTCATTTGGTACCCATATTGTTATTCTACACTGCACTGATTTTTTTTAAATAAGTTTTTGAATGATTCATATCTTTAAAATTTCAAAGTCCTTTGAAAAAAATCCTGACGTCAGAGTGAAAAACCAAAAACGCAGTTTCACTATATTTGGCCCATAGTTTCGTGAGTATACATATAGTACATTTGTACATATTCTACTCTAAGTAAAACCTTGCGCGCTTCATAAAAATCTATGCGAATATTTACAGTGAAATCAAAAGCTGATGAAAAGTAGGAAGTGGGCAAATACTTTACGAGAAAGCTAGAAAAATATAAGTACGCGATAGTTAGCTACACACATTGAGTCTGCATGGGAGCGCAATCGGAGCACTCTAAAAAAGTACAGCATTCGTTTATTTTGATAAAAATCTACCTAAGCTTGTAATTATATCACACGTAACTTCTTTAATTTACTCGTTATATGTATGCTTCAGATATATGATGCATACTTCTACATACCTACAAATATATATATGTATATATATGTATATACATACACACATATGTATTTAGCTATTAAAATAGAACAGGAAGTGGTTGATGTATGTTAATTCAGTTAAAGCTTTACCTACTTACATCTCCATTTTACCTACAGCGGTTTACTCTGGCGCATATTACAATTGAAACGTGAATGTAGCACAAAACAATTACGATGATAACAACAACCGCAATAATTATGGTAGCAACAACAACAACAACAATAGCAGCAACAAAAACAATAACAATAATGCCAATAACAATAACCATAATAATTACAGGATACCCAGTTGAAATGAGCTGTAAAACAAAACGAATAGCAAATGCGTACGCATGTACGTGTGTAACATGAGCGATTCAGAAAGTTTATCGTTCGGTTGTATGGGTAATGAAGATGAGACAGATGCATGCTAAGGGAAAGTCAAAGAAACATTAAAGCTAAAAATATATATGGCAAACATTTTGGAAAAAGTGTTTCCAGGAAAGAACTAGAAGAGCTCTAAGAAAATATCTCGAACTGAAAACAAATCCGCAGCACTGAAACAGATTTAAACTGCATATGTAAAAGTATTGCGGGCACTAGTAGATTGTCAAAACTAATATCTGATTTAACAGGTCTTCTGTTAAAAGAGTCCATGATATACAACCCAGATGGCTACTGTTCACTGGAATGGGGCGAGTTAACTCTGTATTTCAGGCCAGGGTGCCTGCTATTGAACTATGTCTAAGGCATTTTGAAAAAAGTAGGACATGCAGCGGGGACTGCGTTCAGCTTTTAATACTCATCGCATTCAGGATCCAAATTTACCTAAATTGGGCACCGGGACATAGATGAGTAATGGAGAATGAAGTGTGCGATATTCTCGCAAGACCAATGACGAAAGGTAACCGACGAGCTAAATGCTTCATTTCAAATATCAACAAAGAGAACCCGAGCACACCCTTACCTTAGTAGGCAACATGGCTAGAATTGGGGCTGTGAACTCTGACCCATACAGGTTGTGTCAGGAAGCGCAGGAGGCAGCAGATCGCGTTATATGCCATTGAAGCTCTTACTGGGAATATACTTCGCGTCCTAGGATCACCATACCTAGAGTCACAAGATTTAAATGGCATTCAGCTAAGGAGCCTCTCAAGGTTTCTTAACTAAAGAAAGACATCTGTAGTAAACTTGGNACTTCGGAGAACAATTCATCTCAAGAAATGGACCGGTAAGTTGGCCACCAAGATCATGCGATTTGACGCCTTTAGACTATTTTTTGTGGGGCTACGTCAAGTCTAAAGTCTACAGAAATAAGCCAGCAACTATTCCAGCTTTGGAAGACAACATTTCCGAAGAAATTCGGGCTATTCCGGCCGAAATGCTCGAAAAAGTTGCCCAAAATTGGACTTTCCGAATGGACCACCTAAGACGCAGCCGCGGTCAACATTTAAATGAAATTATCTTCAAAAAGTAAATGTCATGGACCAATCTAACGTTTCAAATAAAGAACCGATGAGATTTTGCAAATTTTATGCGTTTTTTTTAAAAAAAAAGTTATCAAGCTCTTAAAAAATCACCCGTTATTTAAAAAATTTTTGTTCTTTTTTAACCGAATTTTCTTTTAAATAAACTGTGGGGATGCAACAACTAAATTTTGTGTCGTAGAGTATGGTTATATTTGTCGTTTTTCTAGTTCAAGTAATTTTCCCAACATATTTAGATGTTAAGTTTGCATTGCGAATGAAAAAAATTCAAATTTTAACATGGAAAATGTTACTCATACGCCATGACGGGTACCGATATGTACGTTACTAAATGTGTCTTAACTTCTGTAAAATTTCTGTTTTATCTTTGTCCCGTTTTCTCATGTGGGCAACTTGCTGCCTTAACATATCACTTTCAAAATGGCATCAAGCCAATGAGATCGATCTGTGTCCAATATAGATGGCGCGGTATAATGAAAACTGAGTTGTCAAACTACGAATGGACAGCTCATGCTAAGACAGCGATGGTATGAAATTCGGCAAGACAGATATGGAAATTTGCGGTTCCACTTGCCATTTCAGTCTTACCACAGCTTTTTTAACATAATCTGTAGAAAGTGGAGACTTGGGGTTATAGCGTACGAGTAAATTATTTCCTGCTGCTATTTCATACAAAAAATTATTGGACATTTTCATTTGACCATTCATTTGACCTGTTTATTTATGCATGGATTTTTATTAGGGGGATTCTTCTAGTCTAGCAAAGCCCTTGCACGGTGCACGGATTTCGAAGCTGTCCCATATGAAAACTGTTGTTTCACCGAGCAATCCGCGCAATTTGTGCACCGCGCAAGGGCTTTCAAAGAATCGGAGAATACCGCTATTGTAAGTAGCTTGATTTTCGGCAAAATAACAGGCTTTAATACAAATGAAAACAAAATACAACAAAAATTATTATTTTTTATTATTTTCACTTATCCTTGTTAAAACTCGAAGTTTTTTTTATAAAAACGCAATTATCTTGTGAAATTGACCTGATATGGAAAAACGGTATACAGACCCATAATCTACCCCCAAAATTAAGTTCACGTGTTTCGGCGTTTTAGTGTAATTTCAAAACTTGGGATTTTCTCTAAAATATAATTATTATTTTTTTCCCTACATTTTATTGTTTTACGCAGAAACAATTTTGTTGTTAACTTCATTTAATTTTTACGAAAGAATTTTTTAAATTTTTGTTTATTTTGAAATATAGTTTTCGTTTAATTTTTAGATTTTATTCTTGTAAAAGGTAAAATATTTTTGTTTTATTTTCATATAATTTTTATAAGCTATTTTATTTAATTTAAATTTCATTCTTTTTAAATTTTGTTATTTTAAAAAGGAAGATAACTTTCATTGAATTTTCGGGAGTTGATTAAATTTTTTTTTATATATTTATTTTGTAAATTAATTTTCTTTTAGATTTTGTATTAGAAAGTATAATAGATTTTAATTTCATTTAATTTCTAGGAACTTATTTTCTTTTTTTTAAATTTAATTTTCCGATCATATTGTTTTGAAAAGAAAACTTTTATAATCTAATTTTCCTTTATTTTTTAGACTTTATTGTTTTAAAAAGTTTTTTTTTAATTTTTTTAATTTTTTGAAATTTTTTTCTTTCGAAAGACTGTTATTTTGCCATGTTCGTAAGTCAAACGAAATGTTTAGAAACCAATTTGTTTAAAAAGTATCTGTCAACACTATATAGAAATTGTATGCTAATGCTACAGCCAGTTGATAAAACGTTGGTCGATGCCACTTAGATGATTTTCGAGTTTAGCTGACGATGTTGCTCGTACAAATATAAATATTTTGCATACATTTTATTGAATGTATTTTTCGAGTAACTCCAGATGCTTTCAAGAAGTTTTAAAAGAGGAGCACGGCATGCAGTTTGTAAGGAGAAAATTACTAGCACGTATTCTTACTAAAGAAGGCAGCACAGACATACATATATACAAACATACATTGGCTTCCATAAAGTTGATGGAGTGGGTATTATTTAAGTATTTTAGGCAAATTTGCTCGCTGTTGAGCGAATGGCATATGCAAAATAGCATAGCACACTTTGCGGCGCTTCAGTGGACATGTAGTAATTGAAAACACTTGTGCCAATGTTGTTGGTTTTATGCGCATTGCTTTGTTGTGCTGTAATTCGTGTCTGTTAACAATACTGTAGTACCAAGTAAATGGAGTAAGTATTTGTAGGTCGGGAGAATTGAAACGTGTATGTACTTATAAATATGTATGCAAGTCAGGACTTAAGTATATATGGAATTTTTTTTTCATACTCGCTATGTATGGCTAAAAATTTTAGGTGCTTTCGTTTTTTTTTTGTATGCTCATTTTATCTGTTCCCTAGCATATGACTTCTATTCAAATTTTTGGTACACAGTTACTTGTATTGTTGTTGCCACTTATTGTCGACAGCATCATTATTAAGATCGCCTTTTAATCATCATTATGCGGTATCCTTTAGGCGGTTTTGTATTACACAAGCACGACAAGCGTTTACGTTTTAGGGGTGTGTGCCTTCAACTTGGTGTTTTTGATAACTGAAAACATGTATGTGTGTAGTATATAGTATATGTGTATGTATGCATGTTAAAATTCTACATCATTGCAACTTCTTTACAAACATGTCCTCGGCGGAGTTTCCACTGCGTATACGTATACATGCATACTCGTAGTTACTTGATTTTCGGTTGAAATTTACAAAGCGCTTTCTAATTGACAACTGAAGGAGGCAAGGTTTCAAGTTGATTTTTGGTATTTGTTGGTACTGCAGATGCACACACATATATACATATATGGGTCTGCTTGTTTATAATCAAATAAAGCAATACTTTTGAGTTGTTTGTTTTTAAACCCGTTTTGTTGTATAATTTTTGACATGGAACTAAACTTTGGTGGAAGTTTTTATTTCATTAAGCTCTCGCCCTAGTATATGTGTGCTTAGTTATGTGCGTATGGCTGCAATGTAAATGTGCATATGTAGATAAGTCTGTTATCTGCTTCACTGTACAGACCTTGAACTGGTTCTTATGCCAAAAGCTTGAAAATAAAATATATTTAACAGTGACTTGGCAACTGAGACCTGCTTCATGGCAGGTCATAATTCGCCTCCTCCTGATTTATCACAAGATCCATGCGCTTTGTTCTATATATGTATATATCCGACTTAGAAAGAACAGTATAATCTGATGCTAGAGATAATAAGAGCTGCAGAACTAAATCGACTAGAAGGACTTGTAATAAACGAAAAACGGAGTTATGTACTAAATTAAGTTGAAGAAATCTTGATATCAAATCTTGGACTTTGTGTAAAATACGTCCTTAAAAAGTGGGAATGTTTTAATCTTTGCTGAAGATACACAAAAATTTCAAAGAGTTTCAAATATTAGTTAATGGAAAAACTTGTATTACTAATACATAGCAGAATGAAATTTTTTTAACATTTAAAAGATTGCCTCTGTGTATAGTTTCTAGACGGAGGGGTATGGAGCAAATATGCATATGCAAACCTATATTTTTTCAGTTCCAAGCTAATTAATTGATTTTATTGATAGTATTTAAAACAAATTCTGCTCCTACTTTTATCGATAATCAAAAAAAAATAAAATGAAGAAAATTGGCAGACTTAAACTGTGTCGTAAAACTTTTTTCTATCACAACGAAAAGTATCCGAAATTATCAACTTGGAGGGGATCTAAACAAAGCAAACTCTTACATATCCAGCATTGCGAAAACCCTTTCGCGATATGATTAAAATAAAATGTTTCTTAAAAGAAACTTTTACCAAAATACAAATTGGGACTTTGTGAATAAGCATTCTAGCTACAACCAATAAAATGTACTTATTTGATGTAGCATCTGCATATATTGAAAACAAATTATAAAGAACATAACCTCTAAGAAAACTTTGCTCGGCTTTATTGTTAAATTTGGTCTAGGACATGAGCAAAACAGTTCAACACCTAGTCAATTCGACGCTAGAATACTCCATAACTGTATGATTAATTCAATTTTAATCAGTTAACAACACAATATCAATAATTAAATGAGTAAAGATGTGCGCTGCGAAGGATATACTCGCCATAATTCAATGCTTTAAGCTCAAAGCCCAAGAGGCATATTGCATGCTGGTAAATATATCAGGAACGAAATCCTTTACAACACCATGTCTAATTTCGGAAACTACATTGAACTATTTAATCGTTAATTTATGTTCAAACTGGGAACACCTTTCGAATATCGTGAAAGTGCTGATGATCAGCCCATAAGCAATTGACTTCACCTTAACACCAAAGCCACAAAGAAGAATTACATACTTCGAAGTTATAAAGTAAATACTTTGTATATTGTGCAACGATTTTTTGAACAAAATTTTTTTAGAACGAAAAATGGCACTGTAGATGGCACAACGCAATGGCGGAAAATCGTTCCGTAATACACCATACTAGTAACCTGTAGGAAACACCAACGACGACAATGAAAGTACTTTGTTTACTTACGAATATCGTATTCGTAATTACATAAACGGCTCAAGGCGTTTTATCGATTAAATATTTGGTGTCGGTCAGAATGTGCCATCACAAAGGAAAAACACTTAATTGTCTAAGTGGGCGAGCACCTTACTTCTGGGACAGCTATCTAACCTAGGAATATTCCTAAGGTATCCTGCATGCCAACGAGGCATAACTCTTCTCAAGAGGTGTTTATTTAGGCTGATTGAAAGCAGTATCCTGCAAACAAAAATCAACCTTTACAAATATCTAAGCAGTATTGTTCATTCATATGACAGCAACGTGGATGATGTCTGATAAGGAAGAGAAGTATTTGGGTATTTGGAAGTACTTGGTTGGTATAACTGACCGAACTTTGTATAGCAGGAACAATTTTCTGGTAAATAGTTTATGTATTTGTACCGAATGGACTTTCGAATCAAAAAAAAATAGCTAAAAAAGGTATAATTATAAATGACACTGTAGGGATACTTAATCGTTGGGTCGTAGATTACGGATCTTTATACCATTTCTCAGGTCGTTTTCCCAAAATATTTTCATTTTACGTTTGCATTGCGAATGAAAAAAAATTCAAACTTTAGCATGGTAAATAGTACTCATACGTACGGTGACCATCCGTCCTGTATTATACGGGACAGTCCTCTCTTTAGACCAATTGTCCTGGCAATTAATGTATTTTATACGGGACGCCAAATGTTCCGTATTTTCTTTAATGTCCTGTATTGGTTCCGTATTCGGGGTTCGGTATTTCGACGCCCTAAAAGCTCATTAAAAGGGCATGCCTATGAACCAGTCTGTATGCCTGTGTTTCGAATCGAGGAGCACGTACAGTGGTCAAAATTAGGATTCTACATTTTAGCAAGGTTCGGCTATTTTCCTTTTGTTAATTTAATGTTTATTATTATTTTCTTTAAGTGAAGCTCTTTTCCTAACAAAAACCATACAAATCGAAATTTCCGACTTTGTGCAAAAACTATGAGAATTAATTCTGCAAATTTTCACCAGAATTTCAAACTTTTTAATCAGAAGCTTTAGAGAAAAATTTTGTTGCAGTCTGGTAGCTCTTTAAAATGTAGTATAATAAAGTGTAAGCGCAACGTGCTGCTTATTTGCTTCCCTATCAACAAATTGTCGAGCATACCAACCTTGCATGAAATAAATGCGTAGCACCGTCGACAAAAAAAAATTTACAAAAATTAACGGTAAGTCCTAGCTACTTAAAATTTGCACTTTATCGTACTAAAATTTAACGAGGCTTTTGTAAAAAATTGTTTGGGGTAAAAATCTCGAGAAAAGATATCCTACAAAATTTGTGATGTTACTATAAGGATGCTGTTTCAGGGCTAATACATACAAGAACATTTAAGAGGGTGTTAAGCTTTTATGGAAAAAATTTGCAAAATTATTGTTTGTCCCGTATTCGGCTCGCATAAATATGGTCACCGTACTCACACGCCATGTACGGGTATGTACGAGAGCGGCCAGGTACGATGTGGCGTATGAGTAACATTATTTCTTGCTTCTATTTCACAAAAGAATTATGGCACATTTTTACTTGTTTATTTATACATCGATTTTCATCGTAAGTAGCTTGATTTTTCGACAAAAGAACAATTGCCAATTACAAAATATTTGTTTAATATTTTCCTTGTTAGAATAAAATTTTTTTTTTCATAAAATTATAAGAATTTTTTCCAAATTTATTCGGTAAATTTTCTTAAAAACTGTATGCTTACAAACAAATGTAAGCACTTGTGCAATATTTAAGTATGCAAGTCATCAGCAAGGCTTCACTCATTGAATTAGTCCAACACTAGGTAGTAATTACAACATGCGAACTGCTGTCACCGCACACAAAAACAAAAAGTACGAGTATGTAAAAGACACTGAACAAAGTTGATGAAAGGAATTAAGTTTCGTATGAGTAGATTATAAGGACTTCATACGCAATTTGGACAGCGCTCCTCCCCATACCCAATGCACATTTTATTCATCATTGGGTTAGCGAGTATGCAAGTAAGTACATATTTAGAAAAGCATGTATATACATATGTACATATGGATGTGGCTATGGAAATTTGTATACATAAGTATGTGTGTGTGCATACAAGCGGTTGCAACTTGTTTACTTGCACTTGTGCTGATAACATTCCCACAGCTTTAGTTGCATATAGCAGTTGTAATTTTTTTGTTTTTTTTTTGTAGTTGTTTTTCTTACGTTTTGCTGGGAAAACATGATGAAGTGCATCTTTAAGTTTTTAACCTTTTCCAAGTGCATACTGCCAAGAAAATTTTATCAGCGCTGCCTGTTGTGCCACACGCTCCAGCAGTAGCAGCAGCAGCAACAGCCAGAGGAATAACAGCAAGTCTTACTTAGAGTATTCTTCAAGATGTTGTCATGTTGCATGAAAAATGCGCAACTTGAGCGACTGGCAATCGTAAGTGGTGCGCGTATTTGAGGAGCACTTAACTAAATATGTAGGTGTGTGTGTATTTATATATAAAAATATAGGTGTAAGTGTGCATGGGATGCTGTTGCGCATTGAAATGTCAAGTTGAATGGCAAGCGAGTTTTACTCATAGCTTACAAGTGCACATATTTACATACAAATATGAGTATATTTATATGCAAACATATGTATGTACATACATATGGACGAGTTAAGCTACATATCAGCACATGTTCGCCCATGTGTGTTTATATGTGACTGTATTAGTGCGCAACATTTAATTTGCATAAATTATACATTTTTGACATTTCCTCGTATTTTTGACAGCTGCGCTTACTTACAGTTTGATAGCATAAACTCTGCAAGCGACTCGCATACAAGTAATGTTTTTTTTTTGTTTTTTTTTGGTATGCGGCAACAAATTTCGAAGTAATTTTGGAACGTAAAAGTTACTTTTTGATTGTTATTTTCTGTTTAAAAACACAAAAACTTGATAAAAAAGTTTGATGCAGTAAAAAATAAATTAACTTTAGTTTTTAATTGAACTTTTTTCTGTTATTAGAAACCGCCTGTTGCAGCAACAAAACCAGAAAAAAACTTTAAATAAGTAATAATAATAACTTTTAGGGTTACTCAAAAATGAGCATAAAAAGGAAAGCTGTAATGAAAAATTTGTTTTAAGATAATCAGTTACAAAAGCGTAAGATAAAACGCGAAGAGAACTGTTCATTGGCACAGACCTTTTTTGCTGAAAAAACTGCCACAAGAAAAATGTGAAAATTCCATGAAGGAAAAAAATCCGCACTCAAGCGTAAAGGGCAGTCAAATAACCTCATTAACCCATTTCATTTGTCGCGCAAAATGCCAAAAACTCAATCAAACAAAAACTGATTATTAATCAAAGTTCGAAAAGCAGACATTTCTAAACTACAAAACAGAACGCAAGATGAATCGAAACAAATAATTTTATAAAGAAATGAAATAAGATAAAAGATAGCAACAAAAAGTATTTAACAACAAATCTAATTAAAGCAAAGGGCTAATGCAATTTACCAAAATCCAAAATAAAAAACGCTCCTTTGTCACTCACTTTCTTTTGAATTGATTCACTGACATTTCCTCAGCAATCGATTGGAAAGTGTAACTCTTCATCACCTTTGAATATACATACATACATATATATGTAAATATAACACAAATTCATACTTTTCATTTATGTTTGTGTGTATTAAATGAATTGACTGACACCACAGCAAAAGCTTCTTTTGTCTTATTCAAATTTACTGTATAGCATTTCGAACAGTTCCGGCTTCTGTATCATTTCTAATTATGACTGCAGCCAGTGTTATTCATGTACATCCTATGTTTACGCTACACAAGTAGGAGCAGCTCCCCTTTTGCATTTGAGTATTAATTTCGCTTTCAACGCGCTTGTTTAAATCTGTCAGTAAGTTATAATATCTATTGAATGGTATCTATGAACACATGTACATTAGGCTGGTTCAAAATATATTTTTTCCAGTCAGTTGTTTAAATCAGTTAATATTCAACCATGGCGCCACACAGTTGTTTAAAACTGGAATTTACTGTTCATAATTCAATGAAGCTTTAATTTTTCAACAAATTTGATTAAATTTTTTAAATGAAGGCTTATAGAACTAGCAAGAGACCAGTTGAGCCCGATTTTTTAATGTTTATTCGTTTATATTAAATTTTTTAGTGCAGAAAAAGTAGCAATTTTGAAGAGAACCGATTTTCCTATGTCTTAACTGGAAAATGTTATATGTATATAATAAAAAATAGTTTAAAAAATTTTGGGGTTCCCTCGAACAGAAAAAAAAATTCACAAGAAAAATTTGAAGTGTTATAAAAAAAATTTACTAAAATAAAAAAAATGTTTTTGAGTTTTCCGAAAAATTTGGGGTATGCAATGTTATAGATCATGAAATTTTAGTATACAAAATATGCAAGCTGTAAGTGGCTAAGAAGACTCGTTGAGTTTTAATATTTTTTTCGCTAACATTTCGAGCATATCTGCCAGATAAATGGGAAATAAAAGCGTTTGTATTATTAAAAATCAACGCGAACTCTTAGGCACTTGCAACTAACACTTTATTCTTTTAAAACGTAATGATCTATAAAACTGAATACCCAAAATTTGTCTAAAACCAAAAAAAAAAAAACTAATTTTGATGGACAATTTTTTATAACATTCATTTTAACTCTTTTTGAGATATTTTTTTTTTGTTTTTCTTTAAATTTTGTTGTTTTCATTATGTAAAATTTATTAAATGGAACAAAAAAATCGATTTGCTTCAAAATTGAAACTGTTTCTGCAATTTGCACTAAAAAACTTAATACACGCAAATAAAAATTGAGAATGATTTCATTTGAATTTTAAAGGTTTGCATATGATTTGAAAAATGTTTCCTTTGATTTGAAAAAAAGTCTCCAAGTTTCCTTTAGCTTAAAAAAGGTTTCCTTTGATTTTAAAAGTGTTCCCTTGGACTTGAAAAAGGTTTTATTTGACTGAAAAATGGCATAGAACACCTAATCTGGTGAAAATAACCTTTCGTAAATTTTTTTTCGTAGTCCTGCGTTATTTATTATTTTTTATTGCACATTACCGAGCTCGAAATGTGAGTTTTAATTTTTCTTTTTACTTATGTCTCAAGGTTCAAAGAATAATCAGCCTCATTGCGAGAGTCGTGCCGAATACAAGTCGTTTTTCGAGAGTCGAATCGTATCGAAACTTTCACGTCATTACCTTAAATTTCCATTCGACTAGTGTATTAATGCGGAAAAACTTGGCAGCACTGCATATTTTTCGACGATTTTCGTCGTTTACTTATTTCAGCACGACAGTAGACAATGCCAATGCTGTCGAGTCGTACAATTTAGCATAATTTACGACTTCCGCAATGAGGCTGAATGTGAAATCGATTAGATGAGCGTGCCACATCTCGTTTTTTTTTCAAATGTCGAAAATCACAAGTTCTAGAGATATGCCCATATGAGTGAAAAACGGTTGCATTCAACGGAAACACCGATAAAAATTGTAAATAAAAAATGCGCATAACCTAAACTATATATTCTAGTATTGGTATTTACAAATTGAAATTTTGTGTATTTACTTTAGATTACCTTAATCAGTAAATGATTGTTGTCCTTATCAAATATACCTAACTGTATACTAAGTAAGAGTTACTATACATATTTACTGATCATTGCAATCGATGAGCAAACATTTAAATATTTGTTTATATCCATCTCATGTCTCAATTAGTATATACAAAATATGTTTATTTATGCAATTATTGTTTTGGTTTATTTCGCTTTCGTAACATTTAACTCTTATTAACTCCAATTACTAGGTAACTTGACTAACAGCTAACAGTTTCTTGCAACTGCTTAATATTCAAATGCTGGTCTACAGAAAGTGAAAAATCGGTTATTAGCTGATTTCCTTTTATTTTAGATATTTCAATCAACCTATTGTATTTTAGCTAAAGTAATTCTCAATATTTTTTTTTGATATTAAAGGTTAAACATTTCATACAAACCTGTTTAAATTCATTTTCAACGCAACACACTGCAACGCAAAATTCAACTAGCAACTGCAACAGGAGACACTACATGCAACATCGGCGCATTCGACACATTCGACACATTGACAGCATCCGTTGAACACCGGCGCTCTGCTACGCTGCGCACCATGCTTTGCGCGTCACTCACATCCTCGCCGAAATGAATGTCGACGCGCATAACGGCGTTGGTTGCTGTGGCAGGCCGCGCTGGGCCAACGCATTGACATTTAACGACAACCGCGTATTATAATAAATTCCCACAGAATGCAGTGATTAAAGTGGAAACCAGCAAAGCGAACAGCGTCTGCAGCCACTGACCAAGCCAACGGTAATGGCTTTCGTTCAGCTATTGCCGCCACCACCACCAACACCAGCAGCCATTGTGGCACACCGACGCAAAGCGCCCCACTTGTTGTGTCCGCGCCACCGCCGATCGCAGCTCGTTATTCTCCACTGCGTCGCGCACTTCCGTTTTGCTGCCAAACATGCCGACAAAGCTGTCATAAAACGGAGGCTTGCGCGCTATGCTACCAAAGTACGCCACCGCGAAACCGCTACTAATGCTAATGCCGCCGCCGCTTGTGGCACCCAGATTGCCGAAATCGAGATTGGCAATGCCACCGACCGATCCAATGCCACCACCACCACCACCGCCGCCGACACCACCTGAATTATGATGGTGATGGCGACCGTCTGATGCACCACCAGCCGAGGCGAGTTGCCCGCCGCTACCTCCACCGATGCCAGTGCCGGCGCCGGCGCCGGACATGGCCGGCCGATGTGTCGCCGACTTCTGACCATTCGCGTAGTAGATGTTTGGCGTTAACGGCGGCGACGGTAATTCGCTGTCATCGAAATCCTCCGCTGAGCCGTATAGGTCTTCGTCGTCTGGCTGATATGTGACTTTGACTTGCTTCATTTTTAGCACGTCATTGGTGTCTGCATCGTTGCTGCCACCGGCATGTTTGCCCGCTGGATTTTTACGATTCGGACCGGGAATTTCTGTGGTGCGAGCAACGACATGAAATGAAATATATAAAATAAAAAAACATGAAGAGTGAATAAAAGTGTAAATAAATGCCACAATAACAAATGAAGCGAAAAAATACAAAACATAAATGCAAACGGCGAAGAAAAGCAAGTAAATTCACGCGAATGTTAGTCAAAGTCGCTATAGTGCGCGCGCTCTACTTTACGACCACCATCAGCATGGACAGAAAATTGGCCAAGATAATTGAAATAAAGAGAAAAGCATAAGACAAAGTAAAAAAAAAAAAAATAAGTGAAAAGTAAAATAAAAAACTGGAATGTTAAAAAAGAAATGTAAAACTCGACGGCCAGCACAGTAAATGGAATGGCAGTTGTAGGTGGAAAAGTACATTTTGAACTTACCATAAAGCCTTATGCTGCTATCCACCTCACCGAGTGAGTTCTTCGCTATGCAACGGTATGAGCCGACATCATCTTTTTGGAATTTACGCACAATCATTGTCATCTTCGTCTCGTACATGGATTTCGAGGACTCCTGCACATGATATCTTGATGAGGATACAATCATTTCACCTGTTGGTTATATAAACAAATTAATTATACTTAATTGCGCACGTAGATATAACGCAAATGCAAAATAGCAAGCAGAGAGCCAAAGAGCTAGTTTGAATCTACTTTATAGCAAATAAAGTAGTTTTACAAATACATAAGAGTCTCTGCTAAAGCTCAAAACAAATTCTGACCAAAATGTCTATATTGCTTTAGTAATATACTTCCTCGTAAAAACAACATAAAGTTTTAGAGCTTGCCGCAACGCCGTTAAAGAGCTGGGCAGTTATATTCGAGACATATCGGATAAGCCAAAACATGTTTACTTGGTACACTGATAGCCAATTGACCGAAGAGTGTACCGGGGTAGGTGTAGTTGGACCGAGATACTCGGAAACCATGGGAAACCCTATGTCCATTTTCTAGGCCGAAGCATACGCCATAGAAAGATGCGCGGACTTTAATATCAAACGAAACTACCAGAATCAGAATATCGCCATCTTGACCGACAGCCAATCGGCTGTCAAAGCCCTCAGATCTCAAGAGGTAACACCTAAACAGATAATAGAGTGCCTGTACAAGCTAAATACTCTTGGTCTGATCAATCGAGCTTACATTCTCTGGATTCCGGAATATATTGGTATCAAAGGAAACAAGATTGCCGATAAACTGGGGTAGAAAGGTGCATCCAACCCGTTCATCGGCCCAGAGCCCTTCAGTGCGCTACCCTAAGCTCTCCTAAATCCTAACTCCTAACTTATACTCGTATTGACGTGCCCTTTTAGGAAGGGAAATATGCTCTTTTCTGGCTCTTTCTTGAGCTCACTAAGAGGGTTACAAGTCAGAATTCTGAGACTGGGATAGAGCCCAGTTTTCGACTAATATAAAAAAAAATATATATATTATTTTTCTACTAGCGGTCGCCTCTAGAGAGGCAATGCCAAATCTTCGAGTGTATTTCTGTTATGAAAAACAGATTCTCATAGAAATACAATCGCCGTTCGTAGTCGGCGTAAAACTGTAGGTCCCTCTCCTTTGTGTGACAACATCAACCCGAAGCACGCCGAAGCTCGGCCAAACTTTTCTTTTTTTATTAAATCGAAAAATTTACAATTTTTGGCAAAATATCTCGAAAACGTGTAATTCCAATGAAAAGTAAATTACTAACAAAATAGATTTTAATAATTTTTAAAGAATTGCTTTTCCGTACCAAGGTTATTAGGTGCACCCATTTTTTTAGAAATTCGAAAATCGGTGGCGCCACTCCCAAAATCAAAAAATTTGTAATAACCGAATTTTCTGCTCAGTTGTTATAGCAATAATCGATTTTGAGTTATTTGGCTTCAGTAGTTACTGATTTATGGCAGTTTTCGTGTTTCTGTAAATTACCGTTATAAGGGAGGTGGGCGTGGCTATTGGCCGATTTCAAAGATTTTCAACAAATTTCTTTGCCTGGATCCTGAGTGTGGTAAGGATTGGTGAAGCGGCTACCAAGATACAGTATTCGATCATAAGTGGGCGGGCTAAGGCCTCTTTTCCAAAAGTTTCATTATAATATTATTTTTTACCAAAATTCGACTTCACATACTAATGCAATATTTATTGATGCAATATTTATTGAAATATCGTAGTTTTTGCATTTTGCGAAAATACCGTTATCTGAAAATGGGGCATCACATCTCGCTCATGGCTTGTTCACTACAACTATAACTGCATATTCAAAAGGCCCACTGCACCTCATTGCATTTCGTCGCCTGGTGCGCAATACCTCGTACCCGCCAAATGGAATATAACACAAGATAGTCCGAAAATTTAACAAAATACCAAAAAAAAACGTTTTTATTCAAACTCTTAAATGGATTTCTAACTGAGCTTACTAACTATAAGTTTCTACTACTTGTGTATAATTATTCACCATTAACTTAACGAAGTAGGCAACAATGGAGACGGGGTAACCAAAATAATCTTAATCCCTTACAAAAATTGTTAAAGAGGTTCTAGCGAAGATTTGGACTAAGTCTTATTATTGTGAGAGAATAAAACGAAATTACCATTGTAAATATACTATAGTTATTAATAATTTAACATACATATATCCTATAACTTTTGCAAAAAAGACATTATGTTCTCGCCATAAAATTTACCCATAATACTGACTTAATTTATGCTCATTAACTTCACAGTTTCACAATTATTTATAGATCCTCTCGAATTACATTCATCCAATAACTACATATGTTTGTAATATTAAGTCTAAACTATACAGATAATTGTCTAGCAAAGCTAGTTATGACCACGATGGTTGGCTATTTGACCTTTGGTTGCTTCACTACTCTGACTCTATATTCATTTACTGTATAACTGGGCCAATACTTATACGTATTTAGGCAAGCGTACGTAGCGACATACATACAAACATATATTTATACGAGTATGTGTTGAGTTATGTAATGGCAACACATGTACGAAATGTCCATAAAATGCAAAAATAATGACTCACCATTACCGTCGCTGCCAACAATTCAACAACAGCAATATACGTAGTTACCGCTCACATCACATCACATCATATACAGTGCGGTCACTGTGTATGTACATATGTATGTATACACCAACAACATTCTAACTTAACTTACCAGTGTCCTTAATCCAGTAGTTAATTGATTTTGGTGAGGCCTCGACGTGACACTCGATCTGGACATCAGTGCCAAGCGGTGCGCCAACTAATTGATTCGGTACTTGAATGACAGGATGAACTGCAAAGACAAAGACCATAAATCAAAAAAGAATGCCAGCAAAGTCTCGAGGGCTGTGGCGGGTGGGGGGGGGTGGCTGTGGTGGCTGAGTGCGTAGCGGTAAATTACCTACGGTGCATGTACATGCGCATATGTACATATGTATGTATACTCATACATACATATCTATTAAATGTCGGTAGTGCAACATATGCCGCTCGGTCAATTAAGGAGACACGGTGGGCAGGAAGCGAAGATAGGTTGCATAAAAATGTCGACAAAATCTGAAAGCAGGGTTGTATTTGTTGATATCTTAAGGTTAAGAATCCGCTTAAATTGAAATCCTAGCTGCTCCTGTTTTAAAGATATCCACATTTTATATACTTCTGATAGGATATATTTGCAAAAGAGGAAGGCGTACTTCTCGATAATTAGAGCATATTTATACGAAAAGAAATCTCATACAAATCTGTGTCTCTTTTTTAACTCACTAAAACTGATCAAGTCAATGTGAAACATTTTCATTTTTTCCTACCGAAAGAATAATTGATCGAAATTTATTGGGCGCTACCGGTATACAACTTAGATAAACCACCACAATTACCTTTTTCTGTAGCGTGAACTTTCTCATTACAAACAATTTCAATATCGCAATATATGTATGTATGTGTACAATATTATATGCTATATAATACGGTAGTAATTTTTTATTAAAGGT
>NW_016159292.1:0-132 GCF_001687245.7 Rhagoletis zephyria | reverse complement strand
TGTTTTCCCGGACATGTCCCGGTTTTAGACTAATTGTCCCGGTGTCCCGGTGTCCCGGTCCAACCTTAAAATGTCCCGGATTCCATTTAAGTGTCCCGGTTTTCGATTTGATTGCACAAATTTTGCATAAAA
>NW_016159291.1:89210-90772 GCF_001687245.7 Rhagoletis zephyria | reverse complement strand
TTTGCAGGTATTCTTTTGGTTGTATGACGCCCGTGTTGATTCGCGCTGCCTTCTATTGCTGTTGATAGCCTTCGCTGTTGTCGCCTATGCACTCCTTTTGCACTATACCAATTTCACTGCATTTTACGCTGCTTTGATACTTCACCCAAACTACAGCGCACGATGTACTTTACCGACTACGCTCTGCTGCTAGGCACGCTGCTATATACGATTGCTCTCTGCTACTAGGCACGCTGCTATGTACGACTGGGCTCTGCCACTGCGTGCGATGTTCTTTACGCGCTCTGCTACTTCGCACCTCCGCTAATTGCTGGTCTAACCGCCTACAAGTTCCGTTAATTGCGCTGGCCCGGCTCTGCTCTAGGGGCTTACCGTTTTCTGCACACCAATTAATTTATGACAAGTTAACGCTTTTGCATAAAATAAAACCGACGCTGCTATGCTGCTCGCTGGCTGTTGTATTGCGCTTGAGAGAAAATACTCGTATTCTGCTACCCAATCGACTCCATTCCTTATGAAAACAGTTGACGCTTTTTGCACACAAACACACGGAACTCTGTTTCTCGCTGAGTTGATGTGCGCCGTAGAAATATAGAAAGAACCGACCACCGAAGTATTTCTTTTACTTTCTTTCGCAAATGTACGACGATCCCGGACGAGCCCCCAAATTGTGGGTTTCTGTTTTCCGTCGCGAGTTATAATCGCTTTCACGATATGAGTTAAAAAAATACATTTTTATTACTACGCCGAAATACGTACACTTTATTGATATTCTTAAAACTGTTTATAATATAAGATCTTACAGCTATTTATACTAGTGAGATGCGGCTGCTGTTATCTGGTTGCATGTTGTTTGTTGTTATTTAGATGCGGTAGTTATTACCTGCTTGCCATTTCTTTGTTGAAATTCGGTATCTGTTATCTTGTTATCACTTGTTTGTTATTGTTGAGATGCGGCGGTAGTTATCGCAGTGGATTATTCCATTGCCAGATGTTTGTTGTTTACATGTTGAGAATGCATTTCTTGATAATGCATGTTTGGTTGTTATTGATGATGCTTAGTGGAAACTTTGTTTACGTGCCTTGTGACGAAGTCATTAACTCCCCTCCTTCTTAAAATGAAGCGTCCTCGCTTTAACGTGTATATTGTTCTTGTTGGAGTCTGAATAGTTCTATTTGATACATTTCGTCGATTCTTTTTCTTCTTGCTTCCGCTTTCTTTGCTATGTAACATTTGCAGAGTTTGTCTCTACCATAGATAAGTAATGCTAGTGTGCATAACCCCAGGATGCAGTAGAAGGTGTATTGGACGGGATGTTCCTCGATTGGTATCAGGAAAGTTGACATTTCTTCAATATTGCTAAAGTTATAATCGGCTTTGGATCCGATGATGCGTAGGACTTCTAGTTGTTCGTCATGTTGTTTGTATATGGCATCTTTGTATTCCTGTTGCAGGTTGGAATATTGTTTTCCATCGATTGTTGCAGAGTAGTTGAATTGTATTAATTTCGGCCCATCTATTTTTATGTTGTTCCAGGTGTGGTTGTAATCTGTTATGATAT
>NW_016159291.1:66036-83673 GCF_001687245.7 Rhagoletis zephyria | reverse complement strand
GTATTTTATGTAGAATATACTTTATATTTTGACTTCAGCGCCAATTCAGGGTCAATTTATCAGAAATCTATGATTTATTATGTTTCAACCACATACGCCAAATTCGAACCAAATCAGACCATAAATACGGTTTTTCGAAATATCTCGACCTTGGCACCACCTAGGAAGACCATTTTATGCAAACATGATTCTACTTACATAGCCAGTATACATATATTTTAAAAAGCAGACAAATCGGCCCGTAAATACGTTAGATATAAAACTTTTATTTTTTTTGTCGTGGTGGACCTTCCGCTGGAAACACCCATATGTGTACACCCATACATTTATTTTTCTCTGTACGATTCGTTTCGTTTGTTGTTTCGTCTGTAACTACTCAACTACTGTAGTGTACTATCACCAAAGTGAACTCAGCCGTCTTGTTTTCGTATTGTACCGAACTGTTGAAGTAATAAACGAAACGAAATAGTAACGTACAACATAGTTTATTTTCGTACCCTAGCCCGAACACAATGAAAACGACGAGCTACAAACCACAGCTGTCAAATTATTTTAACACGTACTCTTATGTAGATAATTATTTTGGCGACGACCGGGCTACGCGACGGCTGTGGTTGTGGCCAGATTAGATCTATTTCTATTTTTCTGGCGACAGATAAGGTTCTTCCTATTCTTTTATGTCAAACTCATACAAATTCATGTTGTCGCTGCCGCGTTCAAAGCAATCATGTCGCCATCGACAAAGCGTTTAGATAATGAAGATGACAAATTGGAAGCTGTGGTCCGTAGCTCGTCGTTTTCAATGTGTTCAGAACTTTAGCAAAATACGAGTCAGTCAGCACGGAGCTGTGGTCGTGAACGGCAGCTCTATTGCCATATCCTGCGCCGATCCCAGAGCAAAGAGGCAGTACCCTGGAAGCTGTGTGTACCAAGCCCTCTCCGCCAACGGGAAACCACAACATATTAAATGATAGGCACATGGGTATTCGCCGAGCTGTAGCGCAGATTGCCAACCGGTATTATTGGCCGGGAATGTTTCGCGACATCAGCCGATATGTACGCCGATGCGAGTCCTGCCAGAAATATAAGGATGGAAAACGCAGGTACCAGAATGAATCGCCGAAGAGAACGCGAAGGGACCCCGCCCCCGATGCTAGGGCCAGAGGCGGCCGGGGCGCTTTTTCAAATTCAAAACTTGGCAATACTGCCTTTTGTTCGATGCTGTTCGTGAACGCACAGCTACCAACAAATAGTCTTTGACTTGTATACGGGCGTGCCAGACAGAGCCGGGCTATTTCCAGGTAGAGCGCTGCCACTCCACAGTCCACCGTGAGCCCGCGTGGCGGCAACGCCGACGTCACCCAGGAGCAGAGCGCCGGCATATGAACGCTGACGTCGCCCAACAGCAGCACGCCGACAGTATAGCACCGTTAGGAATTTACATACCGTTAATAATATTGGCCCGTAGTCATAGTCAAAATAAAGTCGACTTTAAAGTTAGTTGCAGCTTTTTTGACAGATATCCCATTGAAAATTATGTCAAAAAGCTGCAACTAACTTTAAAGTCGACTTTATTTTGACTATGACTACGGGCCATTGTGTTTGTAGAAAATAAGAATTTCCACGTAATAGAGAATAAGGATAATTAAATAAAGTACTATTTGCAAAGGCCCCACAACATAAATTTATTGTAACGGACCCTGGGCACGGCGAGTATACCCCAGCATAGAAAACAGAAGCGTCGGGGCCTTAACAGGAAAACGCTTCATTACAGATAATATTTTTTTTGCTGTAGACGCTTCCTTAAATTTAGATGCGTATCCTGGGTAATAACAACGTACGTCAATACTTTCCTTCCTATTCAAATAATACCGCGTAATAGACGCTCATTGCTTAAACAACATAAGTCAGTGACTTAAGTGGTTTTTACCTGCAATTCTAGATAACGGGATTAACTATGGTCTGAGTTTTTCCTTGTTTTACGTCCCAGAACAGTGCATTAGTTTGGGTTCGAGCTGGAGCTTAGTCAAATAGCTAAAAACTGAAGATGTTTCGGAGTTTAAAAAATGGTGGCCAAATATAAGCAAAACAACATCTTTGTCGACTTAATCGCACGGAAAAAGTGTTCCAAAAGAACAAAACAAATTATTTGCGGCTTCGACATACATACTAGGGATTAGGGATGTTGCGAATGTGGAATTTTAGACATCCGCGGATGCGAATGCGGATGTTTAAAAGCTAACATCCGCGGATGCAAAGGCGAATGTGGATGTCAAATATTTTTAAGAAATAATTGTGGTGAGTACATTAGGGGGTTTAGGTAAATAAAAAATTGAAAAGTTATTAATTTTTAATAATTTTTTTTTTTATTTAGTGCTTCAATTAAAAAAATGAACATTGTATTTAAGAAAGAGTAATTTTGCTGCCTTTTCGGATTACAGCCTGTTTCCTAACGGGTCGTAAATCAAACCTGCGCCACTAAATAACTCGCTCGAGGCGACAAACTTGAAAAACTTGAAACTTGACAAAATTGTAAAGTCTTTTCGATTGACGCTGCACCAGTTGAGAGGACTTTCAGTAATATTTCTTTTTTTATTGCGGTGCAACAATTCCTTTTGGGAATTGCATCGGGGCTGCAAATGTATGGTTTGAAAAATGTGCACTTACAGCGAGGTTGTGAATAGGTGGATATGGCAAAAAATTTCTATTAATGAAAATTTCGAAGAAAATTCTGTTTTGAAAGGCTGCCAGCAGAATTAGTTTAAAATCTTGTTATTTTGTAAAAAAAGGTACCGCGTTTTTTATAATAATTTGAATTATGGAATCACGGACGATAAAGGTCTCATATTTGCCTAATTCCCGGGTGACTTCTTGGAAAGTTTCTCCTGTAATGATTACCTTGTATTAGTTTTTTTTTATTAGTTAGCTGAACTCGGCTTTTCCTAGTTGCAGTCACAATTAATTACTCACCGCTGTCGGTACCATAAGCCGTCAAATCCGTTTTGTTGTTCCATTCCATGCGCTCAATATGTTTTGATATATATTTTTGAGGCGAAATGAACGTTAATTTTCAACATATGTATCGTTGATACTATTTCACATTGTCGCTGAAATACCAAAAACCACAACTAACTAAATTTTTGTATTGCATAAAACGATGTGGGGACTTATGATTTGAGGAAATGCATCATAATCAATCATGTATTTCAGCGACGATGTGAGTTACGCCCTTTCCATACTATACTAACGATATATTACATGCCAAGTCCAACTCCTCAATAGATATAAAATTGACCTTGAATGAATTCTTATTTAATTTGTGAACTTGGCTGTCAACTTATTTACATATCATTTTATCTTTATTTCGATGCGTGCTAATTTTGACAATTTACACAAAATTAAAATAAATGTTTTTGTTTTCGAGCTGAAAGACTAATAAAAGGAAACACAGAACTTAAGAATAATACTCAAGTAGCACAAAAGTCAAAAATACACCAAAATATTTTGTGTATTTTTTGCATCGGCGTGATATACATTTTCAATATAAAAAATATGCCATTTCTAAGCGCAGTTTTTGAACAGTTTATTTCGATTCAGTGTAAAGGTTATGCCGCTTTTTCGTACATTATTTACACCTACCGTAAATTTTGTTTACTGATTTTCGGCATATATATTATGCCAGTGGTATACAAGTTTTCTTGTGTCTAGAACATAATATAAACTCCGTTGGTGTAAAATACGTATTGGTATTGGCCATAATGGTAAAGAATTTACATCATATTCTAGCACAAATATATTTTCATGAGTGTGAAGAGTACAAAAGGATTCGGGGAATAAAATTTACTACTAATCGAATTTAAAATTAATTCAGACATAAAATTTACACCGAAGCTCTTTTTTAATCTGCACGACTTGGAATTCTTTTTATAAATCTCAGCATTCCTCTTCGTAATATTCAGGCATGAAAATCGCGAATATATATGAATTTGAGTTCCTAATTTAAAAACGAGGTACATTCTGTGGAGTGGATTTCGGTACTACCCCCTCTAAAACTCGAGCGCCTCAAAATTTATAAGGATTTGAAGATTTTTAAAAAAATCTGGAAAAACTTATATTTTGAAAGCAATGATTTTTTCGCCATTATTAAATTTTTAAGAGATGGGCTGTTTAAAAAAGGGTCGAAAATACACATAAAGTGGCATAGTTGAGCCAATGTACATAATGAAATTGTTAAATTAGTTAAATAATACTCATACAGCTTTAATATGGCGTCCAGCTCAGTTTCAGTATTAGGCTAAGTTTACAACCTAACGTATTAGCGTAGCGAGAATACATAAAAATCGCTTCTAACCAACATTTACACAGTCTTTGGTGTTTACCGCTGTGCAAGCAAATAAAAATTATGCAGTTTGTTAAAAAAAGCTTTTTCTCATACTTAAAGCCCAAATAAATACAAAATATACATATGCACATATTTATAAAATAAATTAAACATCTCTTCTACTGCTATTATATACAATACAAAAAGAAAGTTGTCTGTGCTACTGTGTGGACGTGTTTATTTGATCTCCGCAATTTGCGCATAGTTCTGGCGGTTTCGGATATGTTATTAAATTCGTGCTTTATCTATGCATTGAGACAGTGACTCTATTGTTGGAGATTATTCTTAGCAATTTTAATTTCCAGCATACGATTATAAAATTGAATACAATTGAATAAATAAAATCGTACTCAGTATGCCGTGTTCTTGTGGTCAAAAGGTGGATCGTAACAATAAGCAGAAAGTGCTCTGTGCTAAGTGCAACGACCTCTTTCATCTAAAATGTGTAAATATGTCAATTGACGATCTCGATTTTCTGCTTACAACAAATAAACATTTCTTTTGTGAAGTGTGTTCGGTTAAGCGTCGTACATCTCTTTGTTTTGCGCCTCCATTCGCTCTTTCTAATGCCGAAAAAACAATTGAGCATTGTGACAATTCGAGTGAGATCATAAATGATCAACAAGTTACTTTGCTTGATATCGCTAAAGACATTGCTGCTCTGCGTTCGGACAATGCTCACTTACTCTCTATGATGAATGCTTTGAGTGTCGATAAAGCTCAATTATTGCAAAAATGTGAGACTCTATTTGCTGAAATTCGTTCTCTACACTCAAAGATCGATGATAAAAATGCTGTAATTTCTTCGTTATCGTTGGAAATTAAAAATCTGCATAGTGTTGTTGCTAACTATGCAAATAAACTCAATCCCAGTAGTACCAGTGCAGTGTCCAAAGATAAAAACAAAGCTTCGGCTGCAAAAACTAAACAATCTAAAAACAAAAACTTTAACAAAGGTTTGACTGAAACAACTAATCAGTCTCTCTTGGTTGATGTGCCTGCGTGTATTAATGATTCGCAAGTTGAGATTTCTACTCCATTCGTAGTGTCGAGCCCAATTGCTCTGCCAAGTGATGATGTCTTGATCTCGAAGTCGACGTTGACATTGAGGTCAGGTGCGGCCGCTGCCTCGCCTACTAATCAAGCCAATGATTTTCGTGCTGTTGGGAGTGAAACTAATGTTGAAGTTCCGGCCACTTCCGATGCATTTAGTAGCGAAAATTTTGCTATTTCGTACGCTGACGTTGCTGCTTCTGCGGGTCAGGAATCTGTATATGATAATAACACTAGTGAGAACAATTATCGTAAAGCGCCTGCGGCCTCTGATGGTCAGTTATCTGCCTCTGATAACACCACCAATTTGAACAAACATCGTAAAGCGCCTGTAGTTGTTGTTGGAAGTAATGCTAATGCAAATCTTGCTGTAGCTGTTCGACTGAAATGGTTACATATATCTTCATTTAAGTCCATCCATCCCTAATTAGATGTTTTAAATTAATAAAGAAGAATGTAGATTCAGGCTCTTTCTCAAGATGTAATTTTAAACTTGGTATCTCGCCTTCAATTTATAATAAGTTGCTTGACTCTTCGATATGGCCATCTGATGTAAAATTAAGGCCTTTCCGTTTTTTTCAGAAGGGAATGGGTCAAATTGTCAAACCTTAATTAAGCATGTAAATCGTAGCGTAAATAATGGTTTAAGTATTTACTATCAAAATATCTCGGGTATGCGAACTAAAGCTAAAGATGTATTTTTAAGCACATCACGCTGTGAATATGAGGTTTATGTCATTGTTGAGACTTGGCTTAATGATAACTTTTTTGACGCGGAATTTTTTTATCAGAATTTGTATCATACCTATCGTAAGGATAGAGATCCTATCAAAACTGGGTGTCAAAGAGGAGGTGGCGTGTTGATTGCTGTAAGGAATTCCCTCCTGTCGTCGTTTGTTCAGTTTTCTAATAGTGACACTCTACTTGATCAGCTTTGCGTTTGCATCCGCGGCACATTTGGTAAATTATTTATTTGTGTATCATATATTCCGCCTAGTAGTATCGATTCATTGTACTCCGCGCATGTAAATAATATTATTGGCATTTATGAACATAATGAAAATGATCACTTTTGCGTTTTAGGTGACTTCAATCTAAATAAAATTGTATGGTCAAGTCTACTAAATGACGTCATCCTTACTCCAACTAATGTTAATTATGCTCATGAAATTAACTTTTTAGATAGTCTTTTTAGCTTAAACTTTAGTCAGATTAATTCATTTGTAAACCAGCTAAATAATATTTTAGATCTTATCTTTATTGATGACAATTTAATCTCTCATCTGACTCAGTGTACTTTTCCTATTTGTAAATCAGATATGCATCATGTACCCCTGTCTTTATCATTAGAATTTTTTGACCTAGTTTCTAAGGTAAATATTAGTAATAATGTTCGGTCTTATAATTTCAAGGATGCTAATTTCGACTCGCTTAACACAGCAATATTGGAGGTTGATTGGAAGTCATTTTTCTACTCTAAGGATGTCTCGGAATGTTTCGATGCATTCCTATTTAAGTTGTTTGAAATATTTAGTAGTAATCTCTCTTTTCTCCCGGTCAAAATTCACAAACTGCCCTGGTACACCACGAAGTTAAAAAAATTGAAAAATCAAAGGAACAAATATTTTAAATTATATAAAGCTACCAATAATATCTCATTTAAAGATAAATATATTTATTATATGTCCGAATTCAATGTTCTTGACAAATTCCTATATAATAAATATATTTCTCGATATGAGGATGAGCTTAAAGCAAATCCAAAATTTTTCTGGAATTATGTTCGTTCGAAAAGAGGCTGTTCTAATATTCCAACCTGTGTGAAGCTTAATGGCACTTGTTCAGAGAGTTTGGTTGACTCGGTAAACCTCTTTGCCGATTTTTTCAAATCCAATTTTGTTGTTGACTCTGATAATTATGTCATTCCTTTTTGTACTGTTGCACCCAAATCCCTAGATTTTGGGGCCCTGGCTGTAACTGAATTAGATATCATGAATGGAATCTCCTCCTTAAAATCCTCCTTGAAGAAGGACAGTGATGGGTTGTCTTCCTTTTTAATTAAAAAGTGTGGCTTTTCTTTATGTTTACCATTAAGCCATATATTCAATTCTTCGCTATCTACTGGCATCTTTATTGACCGGTGGAAGTTGGCATCTATCACTCCAATTTTCAAGTCTGGTAATAAGAATGAAGTATCAAATTACAGGCCAATATCTAAATTGTCGACATGCTCCAAACTCTTTGAGACAGTAGTTAAAGATAAGCTAGCCTTTGCTATTAAAGGAATAATTGACCCATGTCAGCATGGGTTTATTGGTGGACGGTCAACGGTCACGAATCTAGCTGTTTTTTCTCAGTTTTGTGTTTCCGCGTTTAAAAGTGGGTGTCAAGTCGACACCATTTTCACTGATTTTTCGAAAGCGTTTGACACGGTCTCGCACAAAATACTTCTGTTGAAGCTCGAAAATTTGGGTTTTCACTCAACATTTCTATCATGGCTTAAATCATATTTGTCAAACAGAACCTCATTTGTTGAAATTGAGAATACTAAATCCTATACATTTGTGGCAACTTCTGGTGTGCCCCAAGGCAGCATCCTTGGTCCTATTCTATTTATCCTCTTTATTAATGATGTTGGTCTACGCTTTAAACATTCAAATTATTTACTCTATGCAGACGACTTGAAACTCTTCCGTAAAATCTCCTGTTTATCGGATACATTGTTGTTGCAGGAAGACTTGAACGCTCTTACTGATTGGGCTCTCCAAAATAAACTGCGTCTCAACACCAGTAAATGTTGTCAGATGGTGCTCTCCAAGTCTTTGAATGTGCATTCCTCGACTTATTCTGTCTCAAATGCATCTCTTGCCTCTGTTAAAGAATTTCGGGATCTTGGAGTTATTTTCGACTCGTCCTTTACATTCGGTAACCACATTAATTTTATTATTCCGAAGGCTTATGCTAACTTAGCTTTTCTGCGACGCTATGCCAGTGATTTCAAAGACCCTTACACAAGAAAAATCTTATATAATTCCTTAGTGCGATCGAAGTTGGAGTATGCCTCAGTCATCTGGAATCCGATGTATTTCTCACACTCTTTTAGAATTGAAAGAGTTCAACGCAGGTTTCTTCGTTTTGCTCTTCAACCACTTCATTTTGATAATCCCTTGCCACCATACAATGCTAGGTGCATGCTCATCAATGTTCTATCGCTCGAAGTTAGACGATTCGTTCAAAACTTAATGTTTATATACGATATAATCTCCGGGACCATTGACTGCTCAGATCTACTTGGGCAGTTAAGTTTCAATGTTCCTAATAGAGTACTTCGCTCTCACAACCTATTTCATACTGAAATTTTATGATCGAACTACTTTAGATTTGCCCCTCTTATAAGAGGGCTTAATGAGTTTAATCGGCTTTCTAGAACTATTGATCTTGATTTTGCGATGCCAAGGTCTTTATTCAAGTCACGCATAGAGTCTTTTTACTTAGCAAATTAACCATATCCTTAAATTAGCTGTTAAATTATTATTACGTATCTCTCTTAATCTAGTCAGTAAGGTTTGTTACCATTGACTTAATAAAATGAAATGAAATGAAATGAATACAATATGCTTAAGTTTCGGTATAAATTGTCAAAGGGTTGTAGAAGCAAATAAAAATATATTAGGAAATCCCTACGTAGCAATGTATCACACGTTTTGTTGCTTTCCCAACAACAAAATATGTGCTAGATTGCTACGTAGCAACTTTAAATCTAAAATGCTACTCATCGTAAACTATTATAAAAAATTAGTCGTGTATAATATTGCTACAATTTAAACACTAGCTACTTTTTAATCGCCAGCGATTATGCTGGCGAAGAAGTTTCTTTGGATTGAGCGATTTTCATTGCATCGCGTAACGCTATTACTCTAGGCTGTGAGCTTAGCCTTACTTTTATAATACTTTGAAAATATGGTCGTCGTCGAAAACTTACACTGATTCTTGAGTTTGGTACGAAAATATTTCCCAAGCCAAGAACGGTGTATTTATTTTGCCCTAGACACAATTCAATTTGAGAATTTGGTATAAAAAATGTTTCTTGTCAAATGAACACAGCTGAAAGAAGTTTAAGCGCCTACCACACGTCAACATGTTTTGTTAACGTTCGCGTACGAAAAGAAGAAAACAAATCAGAAACTATGCAACTATATAGCTGCATTTGTACTATGCAACTTATAGCTGCATTTGTGAAGGCACGAATCATGAATAATTAGTACCCAAACAAACTTTAAGCGTGTAGGGGTGCCTGATTGATGCATATTTCACCACTGGTGTATTAAACATACCAACCAGTTTTGCCACTCGACGATATTTTTAGAAACAAGAAATCCTACCAAATCAGATTCCAATTTACCAATTTTTTTTAATCATCAGATATTGATATTTTATTTCGTTTCTGATTTTACTTTATGTAAAAGTATAAATCTTTGAGATTAATTCAATTTATATCAATTATTTTATGTCCAAAATGTAACAAAATACAGTCGACATAAACATTTTATATTTGGTAACAAAAAAAAATGTATTATTGTACTCGCGCAATTTTATTTTTATTTATTTGTTTTCATTTAACCATGATGCAATAAAATTACGGAATGTCAGCAACATAATCTTAATATTTCACATCACCATTGTATTACCGCCATTCGACAAAATTTATTTAAAATTTTTACAAATGTTCTAATAAACGAATACTATGCAACAACAGTTCAATGCATTTTTGACATTTCGAATAGGATTTATTTTCTATTATAACTTCAAAATTTCGATAGGATTGCAAAACATCTTTAAAATTTGGAGTCGGAAATCCAAATCGATGAGAAAGCAATTTCGAACGAAACCAGAACAGCCCTGAATTTTTTTTCATTGGATTCCCAAATAATATTTTAACGTTTAACTAGCCAAAGATGTAGTTCAAGATGCCCCTATAATAGAATCTTAATAAAAATATAAAACAATATCAAAGGAAACTGATTATTTTTTAATTCAAAGTCAAACCATCTAAAGTGACTTAATCTACTTTAATTGAACGGCACAGATATAATGACGAAAGTTTAGTGTGTCGAATCGGTGTCGGGTACCGAAAAGCAAGTATTGGGTACCGAAATTTTTTTCAAGTATTGGGTACCGAAAATTCAGCACATCACTACTCAGAATGTCGCCTGAATAATTTTAATGACATTTGTTAACGTGGGGCTATTTGTGAACCAAATGAAAAAAGTGGTGCATTTTAGGAGCTGGTGTAGTTTTCGTACTAATCTCAATGAATAAATAGTACCAAAACATTAAAGGTAGAATTTTGATTTAAAAGAAATACTGGTGGAATAACAAATACACCAGAATGTTCTTTTTTTATTCAATCTAATCAGATTTGTACCAAAATCCATAAATTTACACCAATTTATACACCAGTGCGCTACTTGAGTAAGTTTTAAGAGAAAAATTTAATTACACTTTTCTAAGAAAAAGTAGAAAAAAACTAGCGATGCATCCAGTTTTTTCAACAGACCTTTGAAAAATAATATTCGATAGTTATATAATTCTTACCTAATTAAAAGTAATCTTTTAACGCGCAAATACTCGGCTCTCTTTATAGCCAGCCGTTGAATATTTCCGCTGGAAATACCTACTATTATCTTACTCTTTGACTTTAAATTACGAAAGAAGGTCGACAGTCTTNATCAAAGGAAACTGATTATTTTTTAATTCAAAGTCAAACCATCTAAAGTGACTTAATCTACTTTAATTGAACGGCACAGATATAATGACGAAAGTTTAGTGTGTCGAATCGGTGTCGGGTACCGAAAAGCAAGTATTGGGTACCGAAATTTTTTTCAAGTATTGGGTACCGAAAATTCAGCACATCACTACTCAGAATGTCGCCTGAATAATTTTAATGACATTTGTTAACGTGGGGCTATTTGTGAACCAAATGAAAAAAGTGGTGCATTTTAGGAGCTGGTGTAGTTTTCGTACTAATCTCAATGAATAAATAGTACCAAAACATTAAAGGTAGAATTTTGATTTAAAAGAAATACTGGTGGAATAACAAATACACCAGAATGTTCTTTTTTTATTCAATCTAATCAGATTTGTACCAAAATCCATAAATTTACACCAATTTATACACCAGTGCGCTACTTGAGTAAGTTTTAAGAGAAAAATTTAATTACACTTTTCTAAGAAAAAGTAGAAAAAAACTAGCGATGCATCCAGTTTTTTCAACAGACCTTTGAAAAATAATATTCGATAGTTATATAATTCTTACCTAATTAAAAGTAATCTTTTAACGCGCAAATACTCGGCTCTCTTTATAGCCAGCCGTTGAATATTTCCGCTGGAAATACCTACTATTATCTTACTCTTTGACTTTAAATTACGAAAGAAGGTCGACAGTCTTAACGTAGCATCTCGTCTTCTTCTTCTTTATTGGCGCTGTAACCCCCTAAGCGATTTTGGCCGAGTCCAAAACAGCACGCCAGTCATTTCTCTTGTGTGCTAACTGACGCCAATTGGAAATGCCAACTGAAGCCAAGTCCTTCTCCACCTGGTCTTTCCAACGCAGAGGAGGCCTTCCTCTACCTCTGTTACCAGCATCGCGGCCCACGTTGAATATTTTCAGAGCAGGAGCGTTTCTGTCCATTCGAGCGACATGGCCAAGCCAGCGGAGCCGCTGAATTTTGATTCGCTGCACTATGTCTATATCGTTGTAAAGCTCATACAGCTCATCGTTAAATCGTCTGCGATACTCGCCATCACCAACGCGTAAAGGTCCGTAGATCTTTCGCAGAATCTTTCTCTCGAAAACTCCAAGAGCCGCCTCATCAGATGCTTTCATTGTCCATGCCTCTGCGCCATACACCAGCACAGGCATGATGAGTGACTTATAGAGTGTGATCTTTGTACGACGAGAGAGGACTTTACTTTTCAATTGCCTACTCAGCCCAAAGTAGCACTTGTTGGCAAGAGTGATTCTCCGTTGGATTTCAAGGCTGACATTATTATTGGTGTTAATGCTGGTTCCCAAATAAACGAAGTCGTCTACTTTTTCAAACTTGTAACTGTCAACAGTGACGTGGGTGCCAAGACGCGTATGCTCTGACTGTTTGTGTGCTGACAGGAGATACTTCGTTTTGTCCTCGTTCACCACCAGACCCATTCGCTTTGCTTCTCTATCCAATCCCGAGAAGGCAGAACAGACGTAGCCCTTGTTTTTACCGATAATATCGATGTCGTCGGCATACGCCAGCAATTGTACGCTCTTATAAAGTATTGTGCCTGAGCGGTTCAGTTCTGCGGCTCTTATTATCTTCTCCAACATAAGATTAAAGAAATCACACGAAAGGGGGTCCCCTTGTCTGAAACCTCGTTTGGTATCAAACGGCTCGGAGAGGTCCTTCCCTATTCTGACGGAGCTGGTGGTATTGCTCAACGTCATTTTACACAGCCGTATTAGTTTCGCGGGGATACCAAATTCAGACATCGCGGCATAAAGGCAACTTCTCTTCGTGCTGTCGAAAGCGGCTTTGAAATCGACAAATAGATGGTGTGTGTCGATCCTATTCTCGCGGGTCTTTTCCAAGATTTGGCGTATTGTGAATACCTGATCTATGGTGGATTTTCCAGGCCTAAAGCCACACTGATAAGGTCCAATCAGCTCGTTGACGGTGGGCTTCAGTCTTTCGCACAATACGCTCGATAAGACCTTGTAACCTATGCTTAGAAGGCTAATTCCGCGGTAGTTGGCGCGTATGGCGGGGTCGCCTTTCTTGTGGATTGGGCAGAGCACACTTAAATTCCAGTCGTCGGGCATGCGTTCATCTGACCATATTCTGCATACGAGCTGATGCATGCACCTAATCAGCTCCTCGCCGCCGTACTTGAATAGCTCGGCTGGCAGGCCGTCAGCTCCAGCAGCTTTGTTGTTTTTCAGCCGCGTAATCGCTATTCGTACCTCGTCATAGTCAGGCGGTGGGACAGCTACTCCATCATCATCGACTGGGGACTCGGGTTCGTCTTCCTCACTACTTTCAGCGCTGCTACCATTCAGTAGGTTATAAAAGTGTTCCCTCCACAATTTAAGTATATTCTGGACATCGGTCACTAGGTCGCCATTGTTGTTCTTACAGGAGTTCGCCCCGGTCTTGAAACCTTCCGTAAGTCGCCTAACCCTCTGGTAGAATTTTCGGGCGTTCTTCCTGTCGGCCAGCATCTCAAGCTCTTCGCACTCACGTATTTCGGCCTCTCTCTTCTTATTGCGGCAAATACGTCTCGCTTCCTTCTTCAGTTCCCTATAACGGTCCCACATGGCTCGCGTTGCGCCCGATCGCAGCGTGGCCCTGTAGGCGGCATCTTTTTTCTCTGCGGCTTCTTGACATTCCTCATCGTACCAGTTGTTCTTTCGGGCTCGCTGAAATCCAACTACTTCTTCGGCGGCGGTACTTAATGATCGGGAAATGTGGTTCCACTGCTCGCGTACGTCGGATTGTTGAAGAGTGCTCTCAGAGAGCAGGTGTGTGAGTCGAGTGGCGAATAAATTGGCCGTCTGTTGTGATTGCAGCTTTTCGACGTTAAGCTTTCCTTGCATTGTTGGGCGCACATTTTTTGCTGCACAGAGGCGGGTGCGTATCTTGGCTACAACAAGATAGTGGTCCGAGTCGATGTTTGGCCCTCGGAGTGTACGTACGTCCAAAACGCTTGAAGCATGCCTTCCGTCTATCACAACATGATCGATTTGGTTTCTCGTTTTTCGATCTGGAGACAGCCATGTAGCTTGGTGGATGTTCTTATGCTGGAACCTTGTACTACATATTACCATATTTCGGGCCCCGGCGAAGTCGATCAGCCTCAGTCCGTTATCGGACGTTTCGTCGTGGAGGCTGAATTTTCCGACAGTGGCGCCAAAGATCCCTTCCTTGCCCACCTTGGCATTAAAATCGCCAAGCACGATTTTGACATCGTGTCGGGGGCAGCGCTCATATGTACGTTCCAAGCGCTCATAGAAGAGATCCTTGGACGCCTCATCCTTCTCTTCCGTCGGGGCATGGGCGCAGATGAGCGAGATGTTGAAGAATCTAGCTTTGATGCGGATTGTGGCTAGACGTTCGTCCACCGGGGTGAACGCCAGTACTCGGCGACGGAGTCTCTCTCCTACCACGAATCCAACACCGAATTTGCGCTCCTTTACGTGGCAACTGTAGTAGACGTCGCAAGGCTTCACGCTTACTTTACCTTGCCCCGTCCATCGCATTTCTTGGATGGCGGTGATGTCAGCCTTTGTCTTCCCGAGGACATCAACCAGCCGGGCAGAGGCACCTTCCCCATTAAGGGTCCGGATATTCCAGGTGCATACCCTTAAATCATAGTCCTTTATACGTTTGCCGTGGTCGTCATCAGAAAAAGGGGGTCTCATCCGAGGCTGTTTTTTTTTTCTTTTCATTGGGCGGGGTTTTAACGTGGCGGGACCCAAACCCAGCGCACGCTAAGTTTTACGCCTTCTCACTTCAGCTCGCTCCCAAACGGGTGCTTGGTTGCTACCCAGAGGATACGTGGATATAAATATCCGGACGTTGTGAGCTGCGATTTGAACCGTACGCACAAGAATCGCTTCTGGCCACTCCCAGGTGAATGGCAGTCAAAAGTTTTCCACTTTTGCGCACGGAACCATCTCTACGTAGCACCTCCACAGGCAAAAGAAATGTTGGCAAACATTTTTTGTTTGCCAGATATACGTTTTATCAGTGCACTTGCACAATATTCGCGTTCGCAAAAGCTCCGCATTGATTATTGCGAATGCGAATGTTAAAATTTATGCGGAAGTTCCGCGGTTGCTAATGCGAATGCGAATATTCGCAACAACCCTGCTAGGGATGTTGCGAATGCTTCATTATTGATATCCGCGGATGCGGATGTCTAACAGCAAACATCCGCTGATGCGGATGTCAAGTATTTTTAAGAAACAATTTTGTAAGTAAATTAAGTTACTTAGTTAGATGAATAAAAAAATTTTAAAGTTAGCAATTTTTAATAATATTTATTTTATTTATTACTTGAATTTAAAAATTGGAACGTTATATTTATGCATCTGGGCTGAAAATGTCGGATGTATCCTCCTGAATTTCATCTTCACTTGAAGAATCTAGCATAATGGCGATATCGTTATTTAAACAGCGCTTGCAAGCCAAACCAGATGTGCCAGGTTTTTCTAAAGCTTTTTAAAAATAATTCTTCATTCTCATTCCTCTGGCTGTTTCAGAATTTGGGGAACCTATAACGTCACCAGCGTCTTTCGTTTTTCGATTTTAGTTTTTGTAATTCATTTTTAATACTTCTGCGACTGCACATTAGGTCAAATCATAACTTTTTATGTGCGAAATTAATAGCAGCTAAAATGTTGCATTATTTTAATGTAAAAAGATGGGAACTGTTAAAAAAAGTGGAAAGGCAGTAAATAAAATGTAAGAACATGACTTGGCTTTCGTAAAACAGACTTCTCCCTTTTTGTATGTTCAAATGATGAGTATATGTGTTTAAGTAGTACTCAAAAACATTGTCCAATTAGCTTGGTTTTAACCCAAGTTGTTTTCTTACCATACTCAACTCCCTACCCTTAAAATGAGCTACATAATAAAATAAGTATGGTCCCATGTACATAAATGGTTTCTTCTGGAAATTCCTAAATTAAAAAAAGAAAAATATTTACTACATGTCTCACAGATATGCCTTGAGGAGAGATTTCTAAAGCAGTTAGTCTTCATAAAACACTTCATTTTCACTTGAGGTTTCAGAATGCAAATGCTTCTTTGTGACACATTTACCAAAAATCGCTGGTAACTTCCTGAAAAGAATACGAATGTTCAAAGCTCTATTTCAGTAAAAAATTTCGAAATCTCAATCCGTAAAATCTCTCAAGGTTTTGCCTTTTTGCGAAGACTGCTCATCAATGGTCTTTGCCAGACATGGGCACTTTTTCCCGTATGGGATTTTTTGCCCGTATGGGCAAGCGAGCCCATTTCGCGGGCTGGATCAGGGGAAAATCATGGGCAAACGGGAAGGGGGCAACAAATCTTACTAATACAGTATAGCAATGAGAGCCACTGCACACGCATTCTGGAGTAAAAAGGCTCACTCTCCCAAACGTACGCCACATACACTCCTCGTCATTTGAATAGCTCAACTTTTTAATCTTTAGTATTTACGCTTTTAATTTTGTTTATTTAATATTCATTACATCCGATTTTAAAACTTTATACAGAGTTAACAAAATGTCAACAAAGGGTTACAATAAAGTGCAAGTTTCAAGGTCTGTAAAATAGCGGTGATTTTTGAAAATTTTTTTGGTGATAGTGCTGCGCGTTTTCTCTCATACAAAGTATGCTCGACAAAACTTTTATATGGAATAAAATGCGCAGCACTGTCAATAAAAAATAAATGAATTTGAAAAATCGGGGCTGTTTTAGAGTCACTTCAAACTTGCACTTAATTACACTATAATTGAATGGGCTACAAAACTGCATATCAGAAATTTTTCTAAAAATATTATTAACTTATTCACTGCAGGTCATTAGGATCCTATGTTGACCTTTTTTAAGAACTGTTTCCAGCTCTCGAACGAAACGAAAAAATCATTTAAAATGCTGCCCAAGAAATGGAAAATAAACTTTCTTTTAAGTTTTAGTTTGTAAAAAATTATAAAATTGCATTTACCCGTAGAATATGCTATATCGTCACTAGACACGAATAAAGGCGCGAGCTCAAAAGGTGACGGCGAAAAAAGATTTCAGAGTCAAATACTCTAAACATACTTCGCCAAAGTTTTTTATAAGCATCTTTTTCGCAAAATTTTTTTAAACGCTTTTTTTCACCGTCAAAACACCAGCGCGCCTTTATTCGTATGTAGTGACGATATTTTTACAAAAAATTTATATTAAATAAACAAACGGAAAACTGTAAATACTAAGAATTGAAAGGGTGTGCAATTCAAATGACGAGGAGTGTATATGAGCAGATGTGATCACTACCNTAAACGCGAGCTGAAAGCGTGATTGTGTTAGTGTGCCAATTACGTTTGAATGAATTTGCGTTCGCTTTGTTAAGCTCTCGCATGTATTTGCATGTGATGCTTACGCTCTTTAAGCAGGCGCTCACTCTCTGTC